>NW_028222108.1:0-37500 GCF_056783735.1 Eptatretus burgeri
CATTTGTCAAGGATAAGTTCAAAATGACTTTATTCCCAAAGAAGTAGAAAAAAAAAGTTTTGAAAAAGTACAGGGGGATCGAAGATGCATGAAAGGGTGTTTCGACTTCAACAGAGTGTGAAATATCCCGACTACAACATGCAACTCAACATGGCATGTCAATGACGACAGTAACCACAACGACCGCAAGAGACGAAGGGAAACAACAAATCATTCACACTTAGGGGGCTGTGTTAGGATGTTATCAATGTAAATCGTTGAGTTTGTCTTCAAGGGTAATAAATATGCATGCAACATGCCTAAGACAACAAGTTCTTCCTGGAAGCAAAATATTTTTGAACTTCACTCCTGGTTCCAGCTTTCGCTCTCTCTCTTTCTCTTTGAAACAACACGCAGCACCGCTCTCAGGAGTGTCTGAGGACATTCCGTGGAGTGAAGCAAAGCTGATGTCCCTTCTTTCTGTGTCAACTGTTCTCGGCATGCTGAGTTTCACTTTATACTCCTGGGAATCTGATCCTGATGTTCTGTTCTCCTATACAGAGCGTCGGTGCTGCCGAAGCAGTTTCTTGTCAAGGGTTATCCTGGGTGGTTTGCCATTGCCTTCATAGCAGTATTCATAGCTGTGATGACAATATATAGCTGTGTTGAGATTCAAACTCAGGCGAGACAGCTTAGCGGAGAGGGTGCAGACCTTGAGGCCATCCTCTCCTGGGATTAAGACTGAATAACTAGTCTGTGCTATGACTGATACCCAAGGAACACATTTTCACTTCTCTGTTTCTGTCAATGTCTTTCAGAAGCACCGGAGAATTGCACCAGTTATGAGTGCACAAGGGCAGGTATGTATTGTTTCCCGATTGAAACCAGTATTGCTGTAATCTTTAATTTGGAGTAATCAATGTTGGGAGAGGTAGGATAACAGCCACCTGCCCAATGCACACACAACTCGAACAGCACTCGGTAGAGCACATACCTCCGCCAGGCTGAACAGTTCATGTTTTGTATCCCACTGATAATGTCTCCTACCGGTCCCAATGAAGAAGAAGAAATACTATTACCCACCGTGTTGGGGTCTAGTCTGCAAAATAAAAGGAAAAGCCATTTTCATTCACTGATATCTTTTGTCGATAAGAAACCAATAATGACAACTGGGATAACAAACTGGAAATAAATATTAGTTTGCTTTATGTTAACATCATCTTTTTATGGAAGCACAGCTGTACTGCTGATGCAGTGCCCTGTCGCAAGTCAGCTGGTACCATAGACTCCGATAGAGAAGGACTGGAACCTCCCATGCTCGGGGTTTGTAACATGAGTCTGAAGGATTAACTTGAGTCTGGGGCTTAAATGACTTCTAGAAGGGCTAGAGACACGATCTCGAGATCCATATAGGGATTTTTGAGGACGGCGAGTTTAATAGTGTCATTTTCAACACCACCTGAAGTCATCTTCTAGGTCAAAAGGTCATATTTCAAGGTCAAAAGGTCATATTTCAAGGTCAAATTACTGAATTTTGGTATTTTTTGCCCGTTTTTGTGTCCAACTCATAAACGGTGAGAGATGGCTGATTGTAATAAGATGCAAGTGTGTGGAGCTGTCAAACTTTGATATTTATTGTCATATATCGTATTACATAAACATTATATGCATGTCACAACACTATGCCTATTACAACTATATCTATGTCTATCACGAGTTGGAGAGCTTTTCTTGCCTCCTGAGGCATCCCAAAGCTTTTTCTTTGTCACTTTCATTGAGGACATGAGCTTTCAATAGAATGTTAGCAAAAGTAGTACATGCAGCATTACTACGAGCTAAAGGTGCATCTACAGAGGATAACAGCTCAGCAAAATGAAATCGGCAACGCATTTTAGTCTTGTCATACAAATTATAGGCATTATGTACAAAAAAGACGGTTGACATCGTCGGCACACACAATCCACCGCTATTCAAATTATCTAGAAACTCAGATGACACCTCGTTACCATCTTCATCATCAATGATCTCCTCCATACTAGTGCTATCGCCATATTTATGAACAAGGTGTCCGGCCAAATCAACTACTTTATGCTTCAGGGCATTGTCAGACCCCAAGAGATCCTGAGTGTCTTGAGGAGTAATCTCGTCAATGAGTTCACTTCGCTCATCTGGATTTATGGAAGTTGTACTGTTCTTGTCGCAATCAATCACACGAGAACTAGATTCGGGCATAATGTCATGCTTAATGAGTGTTTGCAAATTTACAACTTAAGCTGTAGCCATAATGTCAACGACGTCAATGTAGAAGTTTCCATCGCTTCTTTGCCTGACTTGGCCGAAAAACTTTTCCAAGGCTTCATCTGCAAATATAGCAGGAAGAACGTAGTCAAAGCCTTTCTCTGCCAGAAGCAATTTGGCAGCATCCACATTATTACGTGTGGACACAGTGAAGGCTTCAGCAGTTTGCTGAGTTAGCTTCAGCTTACGACCACCACGTCCTTGCCATGCGCAGGTAGATATAATTTGGCAGGCCTGCTCCAGCCTCGTGAAACTTGCACAGTCTGCTGTCCAAGGCTATCTGGATTCGTCGTGCAGATGGATAGCTGAGAAACGGTCTTTCACGTTCATCATCTTGAACCACTCACTCATTATCTGGGTGAGGATGATTGTGCCTTCGTTGATGCTTCGTTGATCTATATATATATATATATATATATATATATATATATATATATATATATATATATATATATATATATATATATATATATATATATATATATATACACACACACACACACACAAACACACACACACACACACACACACACACACACACACACATATATATTTATATTGTAGCTGTTGTTTTTGTCAGGTTTAGTTTGAGTACAAAGCTGATGTGGATGGGCTTTGCATTTTGGGATGCCTTCTCGATTATTTTTATTTTTGCAACATTTTGTATGTGCACTCAATTTTGACTTTTACCCCTCATCGTTTCAGTGCTGTTGTCATTGTTATTGCTGTTGTTTTATAATTGTTCTTTAATGGTTATCAAAAGTCTCTCTCTTTCTTTCTCTCTCTCTCTCTCTCTCTCTCTCTCTCTCTCTCTCTCTCTCTCTCTCTCTCTCTCTCTCTCTCTCTCTCTCTCTCTCTCTCTCTCTCTCTCTCTCTCCTTTTCTTTAGCGGCTGAGATGATACGCAGTATGGACATGACTGTAAAACCATGTGACGATTTCTACCAGTATGCCTGTGGTGGTTGGCATCGGATTCACGTCATCCCAGAACAGAACCCTCGATACAGCAACTTTGACATCTTGAGGGAACAACTCGAAATTGTCTTGAAAGGTAACGTAGTAGCGTCAGCATAGAATCTGCTTTTCCTTTAAGTATAGCTTATGTGAGATGCTAACATAATGAAGTTTCATTTTTACAACTGCTTGTGGCCTGTGATACAGGCCTGGATGTAAACTTTTTCTTTTCTTTTCTTTTCTTTTCTGCTGTTTGTTCTCTTTCCCTGTTGTTGAGGAACTTGACAATATTTCTGTACACTCAAGCTGACCATGAGTCATGATGCATTTTTGATCCACCCACGAATGGAATGACTTAAGAGTGCATCATTTTGGAAATACAGATGGAAATGGATTTCCCTTCAACCGATGATTAAGTCTTCTCAGCTGAGGGTTTTACATCCCATGTGGGGAATGATCATCGTTTTTCCAGTGTCGTCTTTGACATTCTCAACCCTTCCCTTAAGGAAGCCATCTTGATCAAATAACACGTTAGTGTGAAATACCGTCCACAAAAACAGTTGAAGTCTAAAGCACTGATGGTTTTAATGACTGTCCTTACAAGGTGTTTCAATGCAGGAGGATGCTATTTGGCCCAATGAGGCCTGCACAATTGTTACCAACCAATGGTTGTCCGTGTTCTGTCTGTCATATAAAAGGAGCCGTGTGTGCGTCGGCCCGTACGTGCGTGCGAGTTCCAGACCCCTCTATACCTTTCGACCCATTGACACCCAAAGACCCCTTAATACCCAAAGACCGTTTGGAACCTTAAGAACTTTAAGACCCCCAAGACCATGATGTCCCCCTCCCCTACCAATGCCCTTATCACCCCCAAAGACTTTTAAGACCTGAAAGACTTTCTGATCCCCACGACCCTCAAGACTCCAATACCATAGCAACCCAAAGATCCGTTAATAGCTTGAAGACCCTTCAAACCCCTAAGACCCTTCACACCCCAAATACCTTCAGACCACTTTGACCCTTTAGACCCCAAAGAGCCTTAACAACCACAAGAACAATTATACCTCTAAGACCCAGACCCATAAGATGCCCACAACTATTGAAGACCTCCCAAGACCCTTTAAAACCCCCAACACCCTTTAGCCCCATTGGACCCTGCAGACCCCAAAGACCATAAATACCCCAAAGATACTTTAAGACCCTTTAGATCCTACACACCACATTAGAACCCTTAGACCCATAAAACTTTCTGCCTGAGGGCTTTCTGCAGTAACACTTGGGGGTCACCAGTCAAAATAAAAAGTCCCCCCTCCCCCCCATTGATAAATCAAGCGAAGAGGGTGAAAAATAAAATTAATTGATTAATTAATATGTTCTGTTTTTTTTTTTTTAGGTTCTGCTCATCTTGGTTGGTAGCATAGTGAAAAGTCCCATGTCTTCTTCTTTCGGCTGCTCCCGTTATGGGTCGCCACAGCGGATCATCCGAATGATCCGCATCGTGATTTGGCACATGTTTTACGCCGGATGCCCTTCCTGACGCAACCCTGGTCGCCTCTTACGACACAGGGATATGGTACACCTATTTTAACCGGGGTATACACCGGCCCAGTATACTGGTACTCATTTCGCCGACCTCGGAAGGATGACAGGCTGAGTCAACCCCCTGGTGTATTAATTCAGTGGCCCAACGGGGCTTGAACTCAGGACCTTTTGGATCCCAAGCCGCTGCCCTAACCACTTCGCCAACACCAGGCTCATTTCATCATGTCGTCCCATGTTGTTGTTTTTTTAAACACAGTTTTGTTTATTTAGCTGATATCTTTCCAAAGAGTGAATTAATTACTGCTTCCATGGAAACATTGTGTGTGTGTGTGTGTGTGTGTGTGTGTGTGTGTGTGTGTGTGTGTGTGTGTGTGTGTGTGTGTGTGTGTGTGTGTGTGTGTGTGTGTGTGTGTGTGGTGTGTGTTTTGTTCAGAAAGCAAAACTTTTTCTCTTCGCAAACTCCACCCCCCAAATCTCTCAAACTCCTCTCACTCCTCTCACTCCTCTCACTCCTCTCACTCCTCTCACTCCTCTCTCTCTCTCTCTCTCTCTCTCTCTCTCTCTCTCTCTCTCTCTCTCTCTCTCTCTCTCTCTCTCTCTCTCTCTCTCTCTCTCTCTCTCTCCTCTCTCTCCTCTCTCTCCTCTCTCTCTCTCTCTCTCTCTCTCTCTCTCTCTCTCTCTCTCTCTCTCTCTCTGTAATAATGAAAATCCAGTCACACGACAGTGATGAAGTCACACCTGTATTTTACCGCACATCTGTACAGGAGAACTGGAAACACTGGATGAATCAGCTGGAGAAGCGGTGAAGAAAGCACGCACACTTTACAGATCATGCGTGGATATCGGTGAGTACCGACCGATGAAACTGAGAACAAAAGCCTCATTATTATTCAAACAAATAAATAAATAAATAACAGGTGTGAATTCAATGAGGTGTGAGCGTGCTGTACATTTTATTTATTTATTTATTTATCTATTAATCTTTATTTGTTTTAGATATCTATTAAATCACACCTGTCGTGAAGAACTGACTCACTTTGCTTGAATAAATTATTTTCCTTCATCTTGCGTTGTTAAGTATTCCAAGTAAATAAAAAAGGATTCCAAAAAAAGCAAACTGATTGATTTGGGAATAGCAACACCAAAAGGTATGCAAACACGGTAGAGATGGCAACATGAAAATCGGAAAAGTCGATGTACCCTCCATCTCCTGTAAATGTATACACATCGTTTATTCTCAGATCTAAGTAATCTATACTCTCTGCAGTGAAAGTTTTTTTTTTTAATGTTTTCTTCTTTTTTTTTTGAATAATGAAATTGAAACATAGCTGCGTTTCATGATGCTGGCGAGTGAACAATGTACAGATGGTGGACAGCAACTGTGGCCAGAGCAAATGGTGTTTGGAGATAACATTCGCAGCATTCCTCTCGAGCCTCGCAGCGCCCCTCAAACTCGGGGTGGACGAGCTCACGTGTACAACCGGCGACCTTCGACGCATATTCCAAGCTGACTAGTTGAGCCCGTGGTTTGAAAAATGGCATAAAATTCCAGCAGGAATGACCCAATGTCAAATCTTCTGTTTTTGACTCATGACCCGAAGTCCCCACCCTCTGGGGCATGGAGCGGCAGCCAAATCCCTAAAAAGGTTACATATTTCATGCATGCCCCAACGTTGAGTGCACGTACAAAGTTTCATGAAAATAAATCTTTTTCAATGTGCCCGTAATTGCATTTTTTGGTATTGGACCTTTTGACCCCGTCCCCAGGGGGCGGGACCAAAAATGATCCTGCTCTCGCACATTCTTGCCACGTGCTGATCATAGCTGCTAAGTTTGGTGAATTTCTGCCCATTGAGGAGGAGATAACGTGACGGACGGACAGACAGACAGACAGATGGACGGAGTCATAGGAGTCGATTTTAATTCAAAATAAAATGAATAAAACCGAGTTTTTTTTTTTTTTTTTTACTCAACATTTGATATTGGATTATCCGTGGTGGAACTTTTTGCCAACTTTCAACGTTGCTTTCGGGGGGGGGGGGGGTTTGCTATGACGCAATCGTCTTTGCTCAAATTATCAATTAATTTTGATCATCAACACAAACCTTTTGTGAGACTTACTGTATGTCAGTAATGTTCTTCCAAATTAATTCCCTCTTTATTTGGACCAACTTGCAAAAACACCCATAACTTCGCTGATGGGAATACTAAAGGGGGAGAGAGAAAAAGAGGGAAGAGGGGGAAAGGGGTGGGGGATGGAGAGAGGGGTTGAGGAGAGAGAGAATGGGGAGAGTGAAGAGGTGTAGGGGAAAGAAGAAAGGAGAGAGAGGGTAAAGGAGCGTGGAGTGGTGGGAGAGCAAGGTGGGGTGGGGGAAGGGAAGACGGTGAGAGGTGAGATGAAGGGAAGGCAGACGTGCGGTGAAGCATTAATTACGATTCATACCGTTTCATCAATATAGTTCTTCATAGAATAACAGTGAAGATAGAAACAAAATAATGTCTGAAATCCATTTTCTACCAGTCATACTATAAACATGGTGCGGAGACAAAACCTGCCGGACGCATCCAGAGCCAAGCTGTCCGGACGCAAACACTGCTCGGACACATCCAAGGACAAACTCCCGTGTGGACACGTACAGAGACAAACTCGGTTCCAGGGACAAACACGGCCCAGAGGCATCCGGGGGCAAACGTGGCCCAGACGTGTCCGGGGAGATACACGGCCCAGACTTGTTTGGGGACAAACACCCATCCAGACATAACCACTGTCCGGATATGTCCAGAGACAGAGGCAGACAGACAGAGATGGGAGGGGAGAGTGAGAGAAGTGTGGGAGGAGGGTACTGCACTCTATTGGGAGGGAGTAGAGCAAGAGAGAGATGATAGAGACAGATAGATAGACAGATAAATAGATAGATTGGTAGATAGATGTGGCTAGTGGAGTTAGCAAAGAGAACATTATGCTTTATGAACAACACACACACACACACACACACACACACACACACACACACACACACACACACACACACACACACACACACACACACACACACACACACACACACACACACACACACACACACACACACACACACACACACATACACACACACACACACACACACACATACACACACACACACACACACACACACACACACACACACACACACACACACACACACACACACACACACACACACACACACACATACACATACACACTTATTCATATCGATGTCGGCTGGTTCTGATTGTGTTTGTACCAACATTTTTGTGTGACCATTCAGCTTTGCTTGAGGAGCGAGGAGCAACCCCATTGCTTAAACTGCTGGAGCACGTCGGAGGGTGGCCTGTCGCATCAAAGTCATGGAATGGTGAGTCAATACAAGAAACCAAGTCGTGTTTCCAGCCCCGCCAGGGACCGTTCACTTGTCGGACATGCAGTTGCGAAATGCCAAAGCGGTCGCTTTGCGGATGGCCCAATGAATGAGGCGAATAGTAAGTGGTGTGCAGCACCTCATGACTCCGAAGGTGATTCGACACCACTCCAGTTATTTATTTGATTTGTTAATCAAATTTACAATCTGTCCTACAGCAATTATGAAATGTATCGAAACAGCTCAAACAGTGTGGCAGGATGTGGAACCAGGCAGACATATGCTATTTAAAATTTCAAAATATACAAATAATTTGATGAACCAAGACAAGACAACAAAAACGGAGAATCCCACAAGAAAGGTAGACTTTCACAATTAAAAATAAATATATAACACTTGAGAAGGCAGTGAATACAACCAAGGGCACCATGAGCACACAACTCACTCACATCGAACCTGACCATGTTTTGAATGAATTGAGAATAACTTGACCACAGGTGATGCTCTACCCCCTCACAGATTCCTCACACATCGGCCTCTTTGTCCACCCTAAGTGCATGTAGTTTTACGCCTCAGCTCCCTGAACAGCTCAGCTCTGCCATTCAGCCTGGCCCTGCGACTCTGGTCAATGGTATCCAGTCTCCCTTGAGAGACAAAATTCTACCTCACCCTTTGGTGAGTTCCAAGACATCTACTGGCAACATTAAGGACGGTGGTCTTGAAGGCACTCCACAACTCTTCAGAACCACCCAGAACCCCCAAATCTCCACTCAGCCTGTTCGCAAACTCCTCATCTACCCTCTCATCCTTGAGCTTGCCAACATCCAGCCGAGGCTGGGATGGTACCATTCTCCCGGATTGAAGGTGCAGCTTCAGAGTTGCTATAACAAGCCCGTGGTCAGTATTGAGGAACTGAGCACTCCGGTAGACCCTGCAGTTCTGTTTCATCCTCCAGCGACCATCAACGAGGACATGGTCAATCTCCTTTGCCACACCACCAGCGTTGGAATACCAAGTCCAGCAATGAGCTTATGGGCGCTGAAACCATGAACCAGCCACCCTAAGTCCATGACTTCTTGCAAAGTCAAGGAACTTAGTGCTATTCTGGTTCATAGTTCCTGACCCATGGGGACCAACACACACCTCATAACCGTCCCTATCAGTTCCAGTCGATGCATTGAAATCCCCCAAGACGAGAAGTGTATCTCGTCTGGGACACTGATCAACCACAGACTCGAGCGTGGCGTAGAATGCATCCTTCACGGTGAGATCACTCGCCTCAGTCGGAGCATAAACAGAGACCAGGGAAATGACACCGAAGGAGTGACGAATTCTTCGTCTCATAAAACGCTCCTTGACCGGTGTTATCTCAATTATCATTGGAGTCAGCTTATTGGAAACAGCCACAGCAACTCCTTGGGTATGGTAACCATCAGAGCGACCAGACTAATAGTAGGTGTAACCACCCACCATGATCTCGCCGCAATCCGGTCTCCGAACCTCAGAGAGAGCTGCAATACCGATGTCCAAACGCTTGAGCTCAGATGGTAACAGAGACAGGTGATCATCCTCTCTTAGGGATAGGACATTCCAGGCACCCACCCGAAGTTAACCTCAGGTTAACCCAAGGAGGCCGCCGTTTGGTGGACGACACCTCAGCACTACTCCGACACACTCTCCCGCAATCTGACCCAGGAATATTACCCCGTGGTTTCCCTCCTATCGTCAAAGATTGGGGGTCCCGAAGGCCTTGCCCCCATCCCGTCATCCAGTGAGCTGCCCTGCGAAGAGAAGCTGCACAGGAGGTACTCCCACGGAGTGGGCTTTCAGATTTCTTTGCATTTTTGTGTTTTGCCGAATGAAGGCTTTTACGGTGGCCGGAGTGCAAATCCTGCCACCAACCTCCTAATAAAAGTAACGCAACTGCAGGAGGACGTCCGCAGAGACTGTTGGGGACTAGATATGGATGGCCATTGGCTCACAAGGAGCTCCTCCACCCTTTGACCGGTTTTGTTTTTAAGGCAGTTGCACATAACTCCACTGGCGTGCAGCTTGAGGCTCCCAGTGTGTGAGCAGGCAGCTGAACAGGCATGCTGATGGTGAGCAGGTAAATGTGGGCAAGCAAGCAGGTAACCAGATGAAGGCAATGGAGATCTCTTTCCTTCAGCAGCCACCAGGAGCCAGAGCCCAAGCCCAGCAAATGGCATTGAACAGCACCAACTGCACCGACCACCAAAGAACACCCAGTGCTCCTACTTTTACATGCTCCCTTGTGCTTCGTTCTCTCTGAAGACACTCTCCACACACTCCAATGTGCCGCCCAATCATGGGGCTAATGGGAGCCTTCCTTACAGAGCCTCCACCAATCACAAGGTGAGTATCAGCACTCACCAGAGAGCAAATTGGCAGCCTTGATTCAGCTGGCCGTCTGCTACTAGCACACATGGTGCTGCATTTTATTGGAGCCGCAATTTTATAGTGGAGCCCTCCATAATCTAGCCCTGGTCCAGCTGTTTCAGACGGGGAACACCAATTGAGACATCCTTACCTTATCTGAGCTCTAATTTGAACTATCCCCGTGTCCCCATGAGGGCCGTGCATCAGACAACTTAACCCTAAACATAGATTTATACAAAAAATGCTTGTAAACCTACATGAGCACACAGACCATGCTCAAGCCTTTCTTCTGTGTGCCCAACCCACTCACTGATCCCATGAACATAACAATCTAAACCTGATGGTTCTACGACGATGTCTGAACAATAAAGCAGACTTTTGGTTGGAAGCGCCTTCTTCTTTAAAAAAACACAAAATAAGAAATATATATATATATATATGTATATATATATATATATATATATATATATATATATATATATATATATATATATATATATATATATATATATATATATATACACTTCCGGGAAAAGTTTTAGAACACCCCCATTTTTCCAGTTTTTGCCGAAATTTAAGCAGTTTAATGTTTCAATATACTCTGAAATTTAGCATTGAACAAATAAACAATTGCAGATAAAAAAAATAAATCATGGAGTTGTTTTGTTGAACAAAATTTAATCTAAATTTTTGACTCATCAAAGTTGCCACCTTTTACAGATATAACAGCCAAACATACTTTTGGCATTATTTCTACAATGGAAATCAAATATTGTTCGGAAAGTTCTTTCCAACACTGTTGCAGCAGTTCCCACAAATGTGTTGCACTTGTAGGTTGCTTTGCTTTCACCCTTCTGTCCTGTTCATCCCAAACCAGCTCGATGGGGTTTAAGTCTGGAGACTGTGCTGGCCATTCCATCATTTGAAGCCTACCGTCTTGTTCTTTTCTTCTAAGGTTGTTCTGACATAGCCTGGAGGTATGTTTTGTGTCGTTATCTTGCTGTAGGATGAACCCCTGACCAACTAGGTGTAGACCAGAGGGTATTGCATGGTGCTGCAAAATGCTGTGTTGCCCTTTTGGTTCAGGATGCCAGTTACTCTGTGCAAGTGACTAACTCTGGATCCAGCAAAAGGGCCCCAGATCATCAGGCTTCCTCCTCTATTGTTGGCAGTTGGTATCACACACCGAGGAACCATCGTTTCGCCGACTCGACGGCGTACAAAAACCCTGCGTGATTGAACCGAAGATTTCAAATTTTGATTCCTCGGTCCATAAGACCTTCTTCCAGTTTTCAGTCGTCCACTGGCGGTGCTTCATGGCCCAGGCAAGCCTCTTTTTCTTATTTTGCCATCTTAGCAATGGCTTTCTTACTGCCACTTGACCTGTCGAACCTGCAGCTCAAAGTCTTCTCTTCACAGTGGACCCCACAGGGACTTTCAGGACCTTACACGACAGGGAACTTTCAGGAAGGAAGGCAGGGAATTTGAAGAAGGTGTGTTTGGAGTGGATTAACGGGGGAAGAAAAGATCTCGGTTTTAGATGGGGGAAGATAAGAGGTGGTGGTGAACAGCTGTTTTGAACACCTGGAGGGAAGAATGGTATTGAAGAGAGTGTGGGAGTATATTCCAAAGGTGGGGAAAAAGAGGAATGAAAGAGTGAAGGTGATATCGCAGACAGAGAAGGGGGCGAGATCGGAGAGGAGACTGAAGAAGAAAGAAAGACCACTGACCTGCCTGCGGTGAGAGAGTGCGTGGCCCAAAGACTCAGCCTCACCGCGGAAGATACCAATGATCCTAAATGCCTTGGCTTCCACAGCAGGAAGCCGAGAAAAGTGAGAGGCAGGATCACCAGCCCAGACGGGAGAGCAGTACTCCATCAGGCTGCAGGCAAAAGCTTTGTATGTGGTCAGGACCTCAGGTGGGCCAAGAAAGGACTTTGCACAATGGAGGATTCCCAGTCGGCGACTGGCTTTGGAGGTCTGGTTGGAAATGTGGCTTTCCCAGGAAAGATCATGGCAGATAGGTAGACCCAGAAGCTTGAATGAAAGGACTTCTTCCAGTTGATTATTGAGAAAGTAGATGGGGGGAGGGGGGGTCCAAATGTTCTTTAAGGAGAGACAGAGTGAGAGTGTGAGATTTGTCCAGATTGATAGACATGTTCCAAGTGTTGGAGCAGTTTGTGATTTTACCCAGATCTCGAGAGAGCGAAGAAGCTGCTGCTTGCTGATCTGAGGGATGACAGATGGTACGGCAGAGGGTGGAGTCATCAGCAAAGAGATAAAGAGGATTTTCCAGACAGTCGGAGAGATCATTGAAGAAAACCAGAAAAATAACAGGGCCCAGAATGCGACCTTGAGGAACTCCAGCCTGGACAGGAAGAGGGGATGAGAGAACTCCATTTAGGGACACACATTGGCTGTGACAGGAGAGGAAGTCTGCGAGACATGAGTGGAGATGGCCTTGGATACCATAGGAAGAGAGTTTGGTGAGCAGGGCAGGCTGCCAGACCGTGTCAAAAGCACGTGATATGTCGAGGGAGATGGCTCTGATTTAATGTCCCGCATTGAGGACCTCCATCCATTGTTGGGAGAGCAGAAGCAGCACATCCAGGGAAGGGTGGCCTGGTCTGAAACCAAATTGATGATCGGAAATCAAGCCGTTGGAGAAGAGGAAGGAATTTATGTCTGAAGCGATGATGGATTCCACAACCTTGCTGATGATTGGTGGAAGGCTGATTGGTCTGTAGTTTCAGGGATCTGTTTTTGCACCTTTTTTTCTGCAGGGCGGTAATTTTTGCTGATTTCCAAGTAGATGGCACATGACCTTGAGCAAATGAGAGGGTGAACAGAACAGAGAGAGGGTGAGCAAGAGCAGAGGAGCAGATTTTTCGGACACTTGGGCTGATGCCGTTGATAATTTGTCTCAAGAAAATGTAATGAAACTGGAAAGACCCATGAAGATTGCCCTGCGTGCGATGCGAACAGATCTTCCATCGATTTGTACCTTGCACGAGAAACACACTGTGTTGAAGGTCTACCAAATAATGTAAGACCAAGCAGAACCACTTCACCGTTGTTTTTGTTTTGGTCGTTCAGACATTCGCTTTTGTTTTCCACTTTCCTCTCATTGTTGCTTTAGACTACCTTTTGCACCACATTCTATTCACATGTTTATTGCGAGTGTGGAAAGGATGGGATACATCCCAACCCCTTTCTCTGAATTTAATTTAATTTGAATTACATTGAATTGAATGGCCAGTGGAAGGAAAATTTCCATGTTTTTATGTGGATAACAACAAATACAAGCCGGTAGGCGGCCATGGGTCGCCGAGCATCCGATGACCTTTGATCCCTGATCGGAGTTAACCTCGGACTAAGTACTTACGAAATTGCAATTGAATCGGTTAACCCGTGTATGAGCAAGGGGGCTTTGAATGGTTATTTTGCCAGAAAAATACACTCATTGACCTTTGACCCCTGACAAAGCCGAGATAGATCAATATGTTCTGAAGCAAACTTGTAGTACTCATTGAGTACTCTGTCCCTATGAACTTTAATTCGTATTGGTTAATCCGTGTAGGAGCAAAGGTGCCTTGAATGGTAATTTCGCCAGAAAAATGCATTTATTGAATTTTGACCCCGACCTATTCGAGAGAGGTCATTATGCAAATGAGAAAAGTTGTAGTACTCATTACAGTCGATAAGCATGTAAAGATTAATTCGATTCGGTTCAACCGTCTTGGAGCGAGTGTACTTTTAATTTTCAGCGGGAATGCTCAAAGGCCCTCGGACACCCAAGTTGAGAGGGTTGCCATTTGGAAACTTTTAGATATAGAACAAAATGAATGTCAAATAGCGGATAGGGAATCACCTAAAGATTATGCATATCAAATCTCATCCAGTTCCATCTTCTGATAACTACTTGGTATCAATTTGAATGAAAAGTACCTAAAATGCGGTTTGATATCGGAAATCCCCAAAGTTCGAGGGGGTGCTGTAGGTGAACAAAGATATAAATCGAAAATCCGGCTCGTTCGTTTGTGCACAATGCATTTCAGATGATTAGTGTGAATTTTCAAGACCATCTGACCATAACCCAAGGAGGAGTAGCATTTGGCGCGAAGGCACGTCCGGCTCTCGCATATTATCGATTTTTGCACTAATTGACCTTTAATCCCTGACCTAAGCAATATCGGTCAATATGTCCTGAGGCAAAGTTGTAGCACTCATTGCGTGCTATGAACCTGCAAAGTTTCATTCGGATGGATTCACTCACCTGGTCGCTAGGGGACCTTCAATTTTCGCCAATTTTCGGGCATACCCCATTTGTAGGGGGCGCTGCAGGTAAACTATTCCATATATCACAAAAAACGGAATATATTTGGTAGAGCATCTCCTATCGATGATGCTTGCCAAATTTCATAAGCCGACGTGGGATAATGGCTTTCGGAATTGATTTCGCGTGAATGGTACCGATTTTGAAGGTTTTTCGGCTGTTGCTAGGGAACCAATGCGTCCCTAGCAACCATCACAATTTCCAAAGCACTAGGTCATAAGATATACCTACCACCGGAGTTTGGTCAAAATCAGCCCACGTTTACTACCATTTATGCTGATGACAAACGAACAAACATCCAAACAAACAGACAGAATTACTGACAATAAGGGTCATCTATTTCGGCGACCCAAATATTCGAATATCTGAATGTAGAAGATTACTAATTTCAATTTCCTGAACCAATCCAGAGAGCTCCTGGAACTTGAACACACAGTTGGCTCAACTGAACTCAATGTACAACAATAGAGAAATCATCGACGTCACAGTAGACATCGACTCAAAGGACTCCTCCATGTTCGTTCTCCAGGTCAGAAACACTTATGCCCATGTTTTATTTATTATTTTATTCTTTGATGGCACCACATTTTATTCTCACATTTTTCCTTTAAATTGCATGAAGCGATGTTATCGGTATCTTGTAAAATAGTCACTTAAAATTGACATTCAGATTAATTTCAATGAAAGGATCTTCTTTTTTCCTCTCTCTTGAGCGGTAGAAACGGTTATTGGGAAAAAAATAATTAATATATGTTTATTTTGCCATCAGTATATCCTGAAGGTAAACAAAACAAAATGGGGCAGCATTTATGGCTGAGTAGTCTGTAATATTCTGCCATAATGTATGGAATGTTCAAAGAATGGAAACATTTCGCCTCTGAGTGTAAAATAGAGTTATAGTGTGATTGTTGACATCCGTATAATCACGAGCGACGTACTGTACGGAGAAGCCAATCATCTCTGCATGACAGGTTGATCAACCAACTCTGGGCCTACCATCACGAGACTACTACTACTATGAAAATGGTCATTATGAAAAAGTAAGTCTTCTTGAATGACAATATAATTTTCATGAAATAATTTAAAACTTGGGAAGTGCAACACGTTACGTACGACACAGAATTCCAGTGAAAAGGAGTGCCCTCTCCCTTTGCCCATTTTTCTTTTTAATTAACAGGATGGAAGACTCATATGGGAGCTGTCACACACACACATCAACATACAGACAAGTACACAAGACACAACACAGGACTGTTAGACAAGACAAACACAGCCACTGAGCTTCACAGAAGTGTCATCGCTTTCAGGAGCACTCTGGGTACCAGTGATGCCACATAAAGGGCACCACCTTTCTCACCGCACTCAGCAGGACATTTTCTAGCAGGGCACTTCGCAGGCGACCATTTAACGTGAATCCGAGGGATGGCACCCACATTGATGAATCACCCTGCCTGTAAAGCACCTGGGTGACAGTTTATAGCAGGGTCGGGAATCAAACCCAGACTGGACGGCTTCGAGGCATGTGTGCGTACCTTTTAAGTATTCTTGCCAGCCCTTGCAAAATATATATCCCCGAAAGGAAAAAGGATCTCTAAAAATGACGGCACAGTGGAGTTGTTATCCCGCAGTAGTTCTGCAAGGTCAATCGTCATACAATTGATATAATAACCAATGAAAGTGGATGAATTGAAAATACCAGAACCACCCTCCTACCCGCCGAACCTCACCGATTGGCGGAGGGACTCCAACCCCAAACTATGACACCTTGCTTGAGGCGTTACATTGAGATGCAATGCACATGAAAGAAGTGCAGGAAATCAAATTTGGCACATGACAATGATGAATTAGTTTTATTTTATCCGACCTTCATCTTGATTTCTTGCAGGCCTTTGAGGCTTACCTGGGTTTTATGATTACAACAGCGATGCTCGTGAGGATGGACATGGACCTGACCGAAGACTACGACTTTGTCTTCAAAGAAATGGAGGCTGTCCTGCTGCTGGAAACGGACATCGCTGCCGTAAGTTGGCATCGCGCTTTGATCTTCGGGATCATTTGCCTTCCGAAATAGACCAAATAATTATGTCGGGAGACAACGGAATTCCTTAATTTTTTTTTTACAACAGGCAAGTGCATCTGCGGAAGAACGTGTTCATGAAACGGAGCTGTATGTATCCTACAAAGTCAAGGAAATGCAACAAAATTTCAATATAACTGTAAGTGGATACATTCGTCACAAACACGCGATTGTTGATGGATAATATGAGCATGCGTTTTGCGAGTTTGCCTTTGACGGTGAATGTTTGTTGCCAACACCGTACGTGACTTTCTTCTCCGTTGGATTTCACCAGAATATCCATCCCACGTGATCGTTTTGAGCCTGACAGTCATTATACCCCGTGCACGCGAAGACAAAAGTGGGATTAAGCAATTGGCTTCCTTTCTCCGGCTCTGTCCGTCAGGTCAACAAACGTCAGTTTGTGATCAAGGACCAATTTAATTTCAATTGAATGTTATATTTCGAACACAAATCGGAAAACAAACCTGTCGTTTCGCAGTACTTTGGCTCTGAATTTGTCCCGATCGCACGTGCGTCGAGAGGACTGAGATAACAGCTTTAATCTGTTTCCTTGTTTGGCACTCAAATAAAACTGAAAATCATTCCAAGCAGGAAACTTATTGTTTTAAGGACGTCATAAAGGACACAAACAACAGACACGAAGAACTAATGTAACGCGTTTGAATGAGGTGGTGTAATAGACGCTGCATCGCCGTATGTCGGTCTGTCACATTTGTCTGTCTGTTTGTCGCACAATTTGTGGCCACAGTTTTCAAGCAATCGCTCTGAAATTTTTTTTTGGTGAATGTAGGTGACCGGTCAAGGACGGCAACACATAATTTTGGTGACGATCCGACTCTGCATCCGAGAGTTTTTAAAGTGGTTCTTAACCATTAAGAGATAGCACCAAAATAATATATAGCACATTATCTCCAAAGGTTATGGATGGATTCGGACAAAAGTTGGTGGACAGGTTGGGAATTCAACGAGGAAGAATTGATTCGATTTTGCTTAAGATCCAAATCCAGATCTGGATACGAGGATTATTTAATTTTTTGAGTGATTCTTCACCATTGGAGAGATCGGGCCAAAAACGACGTATAGCATGATATCTCAAAAAGTTGTGGACGAGTGATGACAACATTGGTGGATGAGTTGGCGAGCTGGCAAGAACGAGCCGATTCGATTTTAAATAAGGTCGGGATTCAGATCTGATCTTTCTGTGGGATACAAAATGTAAACTGTTCGGCCTGGCGGAGGTACGCACTCTCTACCGAGTGCCGTTCCGTTTCGCCAATTGTCACTCCATGAGTGATTTTTCATTTTCATGTTGAGGAGTGTTATCATCTCCACAAAGGTGTTCATTTAAGTTGGATTGTAATGCAGGAAATCCCTCATCATGTCTGCTGAAATCAGTTTAAGCTTGGACTCTTGAAGCATGAGTCAGTGGCAGTTTGCATTTGAGGAAGGACACAAATGTAGGAGGAAGAAGTCATGGTGATGACATCTTTTTCTCTCTCTTGCTTCATCAGTGCTTCCTTTGAGTGTAATCTTTTCACTTATTTGGTGATAGTTTTAAAAAATTCTCATTCAAGCTTCACATCATTTATAGGAGTAAAAATTCATTCTCCCACCTTCCTCTCTCAATGCTCCCCCACTCTCGCCCCTCTTTCCCCCTCCCCGCCAACATCACCTCCTCCCCGTCCTTAACTTCCAACATGCGAGGTCTTCCGTTCAATTTGACAGATCACTCAATCCAAGTTGCCACTAGTAAATTTGACTTTATCTGCCGAATATAATCCTTCCTCTCGCAGGATATCCACGATTCCTCGATGTCTCTCTCTCTCTCTCTCTCTCTCTCTCTCTCTCTCTCTCTCTCTCTCTCTCTCTCTCTCTCTCTCTCTCTCTCTCTCTCTCTCTCTCTCTCTCTCTCTCTCTCTCTCTCTCTCTCTCTCTCTCTCTCTCTCTCTCTCTCTCTCTCTCTCTCTCTCTCTCTCTCTCTCTCTCTCTCTCTCTCTCTCTCTCTCTCTCTCTCTCTCTCTCTCTCTCTCTCTCTCTCTCTCTCTCTCTCTCTCTCTCTCTCTCTCTCTCTCTCTCTCTCTCTCTCTCTCTCTCTCTCTCTCTCTCTCTCTCTCTCTCTCTCTCTCTCTCTCTCTCTCTCTCTCTCTCTCTCTCTCTCTCTCTCTCTCTCTCTCTTCCCCATGTGTGGATGTTGACACCACTTCAACCACCCATGTCATTGCAGCAAAGAACTTCTGTGACTCCATGGATCTCACCCAATGAGTGAACTTTCTGAACCGGTTTTCTCCCAATGGCACGTCCTCCCTTCTGGACTTGGCAATGACAATTTTCCGACAGATATCTTCTGTTCTTCTTTTGCTCCATGAGGTTCATCTGATCATTTGTCTGTGATGGTCAACATCTCTCTAGCTATTGTCAGAGATCTGCCTCAGTGCTGTAGAGTCTAGCTTCAGCAGTTCACCCAAGCTGGTTGGCATGGACTGCAGGCTGCCCTCTCAAGTCAAGACTGGTCCTTCATTTCCTCCTCTCCTGATATTAATACCGTTTGGGAATCTTTTCACACAAGCTTGCTTTCTCTTATGTACAGTTTTATACCATCTTGTCTGCAGTTATCATCCCTATCCTCTCACCCCTGGTGCACAAAATCCTGTGGTGAGACAGTTGCCTTCAAAGAAAGAGGCTTCTCTTCTTGGAAGTCAAATCTGACCGACAGTTTATAGGCAACCTCAGATCATTCCACAAAGGCTGGAACAGGTGTGTATCCACTCTGGAAAGTCAGAAAACAATAATTGGCCATTCTCAAGGTTGAATTCTCAAACCGTTCTCCTTCTTCAAAGACCTGGTAGCACATCGTTAAGTCCGTCTCTGGAGTATGCTCCCACTCAATCCCTTCCCTCACTTCAAATGGCACCACTGCTCACGGGAAGGCCGAATGCCTCAATTCTGTGTTTGCTTCCAAATCTTGGTGCCCAACCCCTTACTCCCCCCTACACCAACCTTACCCTCTCGTACCCAACTGCTCCTGGATACTGCGTCTTTCTCACTTGAAAAGGTGGAGAGGTTTCTGGCAAACCTCGATTGAATCCGTGACAGGCCCAGACAAGATCAGTGCATGTGTCCTGAAAACCTGCTCTGCTGCTCTTGCTCGTCCTCTTTCTACTCTGTTCACTCGATCATTCTCTCTTGGTCAGATTCCATTTTCCTGGAAGTTTGCCAATATCACTGTAATACACAAACAAGGTGCAAAAATTGATCTTCTTAACCGCAGGCTTATTAGCTTCCCTTTCCTTTTCAGTTGCAGTTGACATCAAACCCTTCCTTTTCTCCAACGGCCTGATATCAGATCATCAGTTCAGAATGAGACCTCATCGCTCTGTCATAGAAATGCTGCTTCGACTCTCCTAACAATGGATGGAGGCCCTCAATATCAGACATGAGATCAGGGCTGTCTCTCTGGATATATTTCGTGCTTTTGATACAGTCTGGCATCCTGCCAAATTCTCTGCCAATGGCATCAAAGGCACCACCACATATGGCTTACCGACATCCTCTACTCTCATAGATAATGTGGGGATCTTCACGGGACCCTTTCATCTCCTGCACCTGTCAAAGCTGGAGTCCCCTAACACAGTTTATTGGGATCAGTCCTATTCCTAATCATCATCAACAATCTCTCTGCATCTCTGAAAAATCCTCTTTATCTCTTTATTGATGACTTCACCCTCTGCCGTCACATCCCTCGTCCTTCAGATAGGCAGGCAGAAGCCTCTTCCCTCTCTGCAGACCTTGAGAGAATCATCAGCTGGTCAAACACTTCGAAAATGTCTTTCAATAAGGACAAATCTCATAGTCCCACTCTGTCTCTCAGAAAGGACCATGAACCCTTACATTCACTTTCTCAACAATCTTCTTGAAGAGGTGAAATCACTGAAACTTTTGAGCCTCACTAACAGCCATGGTCCTTCTTGGGGGAACCACATATATAAGTTGACCTCCAAAGTCAGTCGCTGACTGAGCATTCTCCTTTGTGTAAAGTCGTTTTTTGGCACACCTGAACTCCTGTCCTCCTCATGGCTTTCATCCGCAGCTTGATGGAGTACTGCCCTCCTCTCTAGGCTGGTTTCCTTGCCTCACACCTTGGCACCACTGCTCATGAGAAGGCCGAATGCCTCAATTCTGTGTTTGTTGCTGCCATTGAAACCAAGGACTTCAAGATCATTGGAATCTTCGGCATTAAAACTGAGTCGATGGGCTATCACTTTGCCATCGAGACAGGTTGGTAGACTCTCTGTCTTACACCCCATCCTTTCTAGTCTTGCACCCTCTGCTCTTTCTTTGCTCCCCTGCTCCAGGTTTATGCAGGGCACACGTGGTCCACCAGAAAACAACTTCCAGTGAAACTCCCAAAATCCAGAATCACTGCTCACCTCCATTCATTTGTTCCTCTTGTTTCCTATCTGAAGAATGAACTTCCTCAATCTGTTCAATCTCATTATTCTCTACAACTTCAAGACAGTTGTTCACCACCATCTCAGACCATCCCCTATCAACAACGATGATCTTTTATTTTGTTGACCAACCCCAAGCACACCTCTTTCTGGGTTTCTAGTTTTTACTTCCACTTCTTTGATTGAGACTTTGTGGCTGTATCCATTTTGTTCACCTCATGTATCCTCCCCTTGCTCTTTTTCTTCCCACATCTCTTATTTCTCCAAGTTTCCCTTTATTTTGGCCCTAAACCCTGCTGTTGAAATGTCCACCCCCCCACCAAACCTCTCTCTTTCTACTGTTCTTTTTGTTCTGTTACATCCTGGTCTTTTCTGTGTTGTAGTTCCTCCACGAGCCTTGCCAACATTTTCTAAACATGACATGCACATTATTTTCAAGCACACCTTCTGTGGGAGGGAGATGAAGCTTTTTTGCCTCCACCGACAAAGTCGCCGGAGGCATTATGTTTTTGGGTTGTCCGTCCATTTGACCATGCGTCCATCGATGATAGGTATTCTTTTCCGCAATAACTTCGTAATGTCTGAAGGGATCTAAGTCAAACTTCATACAAGTATGTATAATGATGCAAAGATGAACTGATGACATTTTGGAGTTAATAGGTCAATGGTTATAGGTCATGTTAGGTAAAAAAAATTCTGATACTGCGCCAACTTGTGAGCGAGTAATTGGATTTTGACCAAACTTGATACAAGTATGTATCAAGTATACAAGTATGATACAAGTATGTAATATAATCATGGAAAGAGTAACTGATAATATTTTGGCATGAAGGGGTCATGCCAGGTAAAAACTGTGAGACTTGAGAACAGCTGAATGGATTTAAATCAAACTTGGTATCAGTGATACAATGATGTACTGTTCTCGTTCTTTATGTGATCTCGAACATAACACATGCAACTAGATATCTGCGATCGCCAAGGGTAAACCTATCCCATCCTCCTCAATCTTACACTTGGCGATTGCCAACATCCTAACCTTGGGCCCGCAATCCAATGATGGCCAGATTTCTTTTTGACTGCCATATGACCTCACATTTAGGGATAGAGTATAAATTGATAAACCAACCAACCATTCAGACCACACTTTCTACAGAGCATCGGTGCTGCCGAAGCAGTCTCCTGGGCTCTTGGGCACAATTCTGGACAGGTCGCAACTCCGACGCAGGATACTCGAATGGCTCATTCTTCCTAGCAAGCTGGTACTCATTTTGCCGACCTCAGAACGATGGCAGGCTGAGTCAACCCCACCTGGTATCAATTCAATTGCAAAGCAGGATTTGAACTCAGGACCCTGGGATCACAAGCCCACCACCCTAACCATAAAGCCAACACCAGGTATAAATTAATAAAACGTGTCCCCATCTACAATCTATCATTCAACATGATGAAAATTGGAGCAGAATTATTCAAATTATGATAAAAAAAGTGTTTTTTGTTAATCTGGTCACAATCCAAAAAAAGTAAGTCAAGGACACGAAACAATTATCAGGTGCACAACTTCAGTGCAGATACATTATTGTGATGCAAGAACATCTTTGAAGATTTCGGATTGGCAAAATTAAACGATGACAAAAAATGTGTTTTTTTCAGACCGCCATTTGACCTTGACTTTAATCCCAGCGGGCTATGATGTAAATTGAGCGTAAATGCAGCTTGCTCTGGGCTATCTAGCGAGGCCAATTCTGTTCTGATCAGACAAACATTAGTCCAGTTTTGGTGAGAATGTCAAAACGTCTATAATTAGGTCATGACCTTAAAGTTCGGTCAAGGTCAAAAAATATGTCAACCCCGCAAACTTTTTATTCCCATTATTGATGCAAAATTTCACTCCGAAAGTCCCAGCCAACTCCGAGATATCGCTTGGACATTGGCAGAAAAATGGGAGAAAAGCCTCAATGGTGGTTAAGTACTCCCTTGGGGTCTAACAAATTCTGGGGTAACATTAAAAATTGGGGCAATAATTGTAGAAACACCCTTCAACAACAATCTTATTGGGTGATGTTTAATAATACACTCAGAAAATTGTCTCAACAAGCAAGCAGGGTTCCTTGTATGTCCTCCGAAATGGTGTCCCAGGTAAAGGTATCCAAGCTCAGCAGCTGCTGTGATGTCAGAATCAAACAATTTTTGCTACTTTCATGATTTTTCTACAACATTTTCTGCAATGTTTTAAGGCATGTGAAGCCGAGCATATGTTTTGCAATGAATAATATTTTATGTGATTTGATTCGAGTTATTAAAACAAACCAAATTGACTTCAATCATTGCTCCTTCCAACCACTCTCCCCAACCCCATTCAACCCCTCCCCTAACACAGCACATATATATATATATATATATATATATATATATATATATATATATATATATATATATATATATATATATATATATATATATATATATATATATATATATATATTGTTGCGGTTGAGGAAATTCGCAAACCACCATTCAAGTCCCGTAGGTGAGATATCACTGTAAGTACATGTGTAGTTTGCCCAAACCCGTTGTTTAGAGGGAATAAATGTGATTCATTCGGGCTGCGACCCTTTGAGATAGCCGTTTTTCTGTTCTATCTTTATTTTGAACCAACCACGTCTCAACCGACATCACACAACAACCACCAACCACAACGCCGCTTCACAACAACAACAACGCCAACAGCCACGATCTTTACTTTCACAACTCGTTCCCGCAAACATCGCATCACCGCCATTCCAAACGTCGCCATGGCCATAAACCACCACCATAAACCACCACCATAAACCCTCCACCACCTTCCCCTCTCCTCCTTCTACCGCCATTCCCGCACCACTTGTGAGCACCGAGCGTCAGGCTGTCCTGGCCTCGTACGGGACGCGCGCCGAACCACGAGTGCAAAGTGCGGCCTTTCCGAGGAGAATTCGGATCAGGAATGATACACGCCCACTTCTGATCCGTCCAATGACCAAGCGCGGGGCGGTTTGGCCCCCGCCTCCTGGCGCGTCGGAGTAGAATCGGGATATGCAAATTCTCGGATCAGGGGAGACTCACGCCCCTTTTTCTCCGTCCAATGGGCGAGCGTGGCTCCACCCCCGAGCTCGTTCTGATCCAAAAATTTGCATATGGGTTCTCCTGCCGGACTATAAAGCGCCGGGCGCGGGGCGAATTTGGCAGTCAGTTTGAGAAGACTCAGTCTGGAGAGGTCGGAGAGCCGAGTGGAGCTCGCAGTCTGTCGGGGTTCGGAGTCTGTCGGGGAGCTGCAGAGAGAGGAAACCTGGAGCGCGGTCGAGTCGGTTTGAGCGCAGAGTCGGCCTTGGAGGAGCGGGGAGTGAGTCGGGAGGCGAGGGCGTACAGGTGGTTTGCTGCAGTCGGCTGAGGAGAATTGGGGAAGAGACCGAATAGCTCGGGTCCGAGGCAAGGAAGACGGCGGTCGGCGACGAGCTCGCAGTGGAATCGCTCGTCGCGGGACCCAAGCAAGCCAGCTATCCTCTTTCCCCAGAGCATCAACAATTCCCCACACCATCTTTTTCCCCCCCCGCTGAGATAGTGTGAAAAGGGGGCCCCGTTCCCACCCTACTCCAAGCAGTGCCAATGAAACCCGCGAAGGAGCGCGGAGTCGGGGCGCCGCCGCACCACCACATTGGCGGCTCATCACAAAGACACGGGTAGGATCCACCCGGTCTCGCGGACCTGACCGCTCTTTCAGGTCCCGCGCAAATATTGGCCCACAGGCCCCGTCTGCCCCCTTGTCTGTGAGGGTGGCCCTTTTCTTTGCTTTTGAGTAAATGTGTTGTTGGCGCCGTCTGTAAAGTAAAACTGTGTAAGTGTTGCCGTGTGCACGCGTAGTCGGTTGTAGATCTGCATTGTTGTATTTCTTTTGTAACATTTGCTGTTGGTGCATAATTGTTGTAATTGTATATGTGTGCTCTCCGTGTGCCGCGGAATAAATGTGCATTATGTTGAACTGTTTTCCCGTTTCGCTTCGTCTTTTCTTTAATTGAATCTCCATCTTGCTTCACGTAAAGGGTTGGTAGTGGGCTTAATACGCCCGATAATTAATCGGAACCGTCGAGGCCGACGATAACACCGCTCGGTTATCCCGATAGTACGTAACGGGTCGCTTAAGTGGTCCGTGTCCGGAGTCGACCAGCGGCGAGGTGCGATCGCCCGGTCTACCCTCCGCGTGGGTACTTAGGTAGGTCGAGTTTGGTGAACAACCCTATCCCACGCGGGGGGGCGATTGGCACAATCGTGGTGAGGCCGAAAGGACCACCCGTGACTAGCTCCCGGCGTTAGTCCGAGAGGGTCACGACAGAATTGTCCATCTGGTGGGTGACGTGCCGCGATTCGAGTTACGTGGCCGTTCGCACGCCGGTGGGCGCGAATTCGCAACAATATATACAAACATAATGACATCATGAATTTCTCAGTCGTTTTAAAAGTTTATTGTAGTCTAAGAACTTGATGGATTTTTCAAATTTTCTTTGCACAATTCTCTTTTAAACATGGGAAACACCATTACTGGCCATAGCTTTCTGGCGAAGACCTATTTTTTTTTCGTCCCAATTGGATCTTTGAAGGTGCATTTATGGAAAATCATTGGAGATGCTTTTATCACAACGAAGCATGAGACGTATCTCTCATAATTTATGATTCCTTGTTATCCAGAGTAAATAGAGGAAATGCTCTAAAATAATGGCAACAATGTCCCTTCATATAATGTCATATTTCATGATCATTGGAGGGAAATAACAAAACCGTTTTCAGAGACGAGTGACCTTACCACAGGATGTGAAAATCAATGATGTATCACCAGTCTTTGACCACCATCCTCAGTGGCACAATGGTGACAGCATCTGCTCTGAGTGTGGGAAGTCCGCGGTCCAACCTCAACCGAGTTGTACCAAACTTAAAAAAAAAATGGTATGAGCTGCTTCCTTGCTTGATGCTCAACATTTAGAAGGGTAGAGCATGGACAAACACCCATAGGTTAGTTCCAAAAGCATAGGCTTTGATGGGCCTTATGGCCTCATGCGTCAAAGTTCCTGGGATTCGGGAACTCGTATTAATATTACTGAAAGGTTGTACATGTGTTTAATTTCCTAATATTGGCTTTTAATCTCTCAGGGATTGGACTGGTATGATTTTATCACCAACATCATGGCACCTGTTAACATCTCCATCACACCCGAGGAGCGATTGATTGTTTATGGGAAAGATTACCTGGAAAGGCTGGCTGATGTTTTGGGAAATTACACCAGCAGGTAAGCATTGTCTACAACGAACAAATGAACGAACAACATATTTTCACCGCCATTATGATGTAGGTGCAAACCTCCTCTGCTTGTCGGTACCGAATGTATGACGACCGCAGGACAATACAGAACTACATCGTTTGGCGAGTAGTTATGAGCATGGCAAGTGACTTAACTCAGAAG
The DNA here is from genome assembly GCF_056783735.1 of Eptatretus burgeri. Classification (NCBI taxonomy): domain Eukaryota; kingdom Metazoa; phylum Chordata; class Myxini; order Myxiniformes; family Myxinidae; genus Eptatretus; species Eptatretus burgeri. Next base: position 26,899 of record NW_028222108.1, read on the forward strand.
TACATGGAGGCTGGAGCAGGCTTTCGCAAAGTAAGTACACACAATTCAAAAACGAATACTCAAGGAAATTTTCAAATGTATATATATACATATATATATATATATATATATATATATATATATATATATATATATATATATATATATATAAATATATATAACAACTTTGTGAATTCCATCACAACTTTCCAAATCAATAGATGTAATGTAAGATGATATTGTCTTGTTTTGTTATATTTAATAACAATTACGAATGATTCTTACCATGGAAACATAAATCCAGGAGAGAGTGACGCAGCATGGGTAAAATGGAAGGAGGTTCATGGAGTTGTCCCTGATAGAAGGATACCGAGAAAATTGAAGATTAAAATGTACAAGACAGCTTTGAGAAAAAGGGAAGAGGAGTTTTTGGAGAGGATAGAGATGGGAATGCTAAAAGGTGGATTCACATAGTGTCATGAAGAGTGGTTGAGGAATGAGGAGATACACAAGAGAGGAGGAGATACACAAGAGAGGAGGAGATACACAAGAGAGCTGGAGTTATAAGTTTCACAGATTAAGTTGTGGTTTGGACACATGATGGGGAAAAAAGATCAAGAAAGAAAAGAAAGCATGGACTGACCCAATCAGAGGGAAAATATCAAGAGGACGATAGAGATTAAGATGGAGGGAGGTAGTGGAAAGAGATTTTAAGAGGGTGGGATGGAGAGAGGAAGATGCAGAGGAAAGAGATGAATGGAGAAGGGTGATCCTCGTGGCTGACTCCAAAATGTTTGGATGAAGGTGAATAGAAGGAGAAGAATGATTGCTACTATGTTGAATGTAGATGTTGTGATATTGACCTCAAGTAAACTGTCATTGGCATCCATTTTAAGATTGTGGATTTGTTAATTCATTGTTCTTTCAGCCAAAGAATATTTGCATGAACAAACAGAATTGATTGACACACGAGGTATATTGGCAAGAAGTTTCGTGAAGTTGTAAGTGATCCTGAAAACAAGCCATGCCAGAGCATCAGTGCTGTTAAAGCAGTCTCTGGGGCTATTGGGCACAATCCCGGACAGGTTTCCACTCTGACGCAGGATACTCGAATGGCTCAATCATCCCAGCAAGCTGGTACTCATTTTGCCAACCTCAGAAGGATGACAGGCTAAGTTAACCCCACCTGGTATTGATTCAATGGAAAGCAAGATTGTAACAAAGGACCTTAGGATTCCAAGACTGCCACCCTCACCATGAAGCAAACACCAGGCATAAAATATAAACAGATGTGTACATATTAATATTGTGTGGATATTAATATTGTGTGCGTATATTAATATTGTGTGTGAATATGTTAATATTGTGTGTGTATATATTAATATTTTTTGTGTATATATTAATATTGTGTGTGTATATATTAATATTGTGTGTTTATTAATATTGTGTGTATATATTAATCTTGTGTGTATATTAATATTGTGTGTATATTAATATGGTGTATATATTAAGAATGTGTGTGCATATTAATATTGTGTGTATATTAATATTGTGTGTGTATATTAATATTGTCTGTGCATGAATATTGTGTGTATATTAATATTGTGTATATTAATATGGTATATATATATTAAGAATGTGTGTGTGCATATTAATATTGTGTGTATATTAATATTGTGTGTGTATATTAATATTGTCTGTACATTAATATTGTTTGTGTGTATTAATATTTTGTGTATATTAATATTGTGTGTGCATATTAATATTGTGTGTATATTAATATTGTGTGTATTAATATTGTGTGTGTGCATATTCATATTGTGTGTGTATGAATATTGTGTATATATTAATATTGTGTCGATATTAATATTGTGTGTATATTTATATCATGTATGTATATTAATATTGTGTGTATATTAATATTGTGTGAATTAATATTTTGTGTGTGCATATTAATATCGTGTGTGTATTAATATTGTCTGTGTATTAATATTGTGTGTATATTAATATTGTGTGTATTAATATTGTGTGTGCATATTAATATTGTGTATACTGTATATATTAATCGTGAGTGGATATTAATTTTGGGTGTGATTATTAATATTGTGTGTGTGCATAATAATATTGTGTGTATATTAATATTGTGTTTATATTAATATTGTTTGTGCACATCAATATTGTTTGTGTATATTAATATTTTGTGTATTTGAATATTGTGTGTGCATATTAATATTGTGTGTATATTAATATTGTGTGTCTATAAATATTGTGTGTGTATTAATATTGTGTGTGTGCATATTAATATTGTGTGTACATTAATATTGTGTTTATATTAATATTGTTTGTGCACATTAATATTGTTTGTGTATATTAATATTTTGTGTATTTTAATATTGTGTGTGTGAATATTAATATTGTGTGTATATTAATATTGTGTGTCCATAAATATTGTGTGTGTATTAATATTGTGTGTGGAACTTGATATTGTGTGTGTACATTCGTATTGTGTGTATATTAAGATTGTGTGTGTATATTTATATTGTGTGTATTAATACTGTGTGTTTATTAATATTGTGTGTATATTAATATTGTGCGTGTAAATATATTGTGTATATTAATATTGTGTGAATTAATATTGTGTGTTTATTAATATTGTGTGTATATTAATATTGTGCGTGTAAATATATTGTGTATATTAATATTGTGTGTATATTAACATTGTGTGTGTACATTAATATTTTGTCTGTATATAAATATTGTGGATGTATATTAAGTGTGTGGATATTAGTATTGTGTATTTTAATATTGTGTGTGCATATGAATATTTTGTGTATATTAATATTGTGTGTGGATATTAATATTGTGTGTGCATAATAATATTGTGTGTGCATATCAATATTGTGTGTATTAATATTGTGTGTATATTAATATTGTGTATGTATATTAATATTGTGTGTGCATATTAATATTGTATGGATATTAATATTGTGTGTATATTAATATTGTTTGTGTATATTAATATTGTGTGGATATTAATCTTGTGTGGATATTAATCTTGTGTGTATATTAATATTGTGTGTGGATATTAATATTGTGTGTATATTAATATTGTGTGTATATTAATATTGGGTATGTGTATTAATATTGTGTGGATATTAATATTGTGTGGATATTAATCTTGTGTGTGTATATAAATATTGTGTGGATCTTAATATCTTGTGTGGATATTAATATTGTGTGTGGATATTAATATCGTGTGTATATTAATATTGTGTGCATATTAATATTGTGTATGTATATTAATATTGTGTGTTTATTAATATTGTGTGGATATTAATCCTGTGTGTATATAATATTGTATGGGTATATTAATATTGTGTGTATATTAATATTGTGTGTGAATGTGTACATATATATATATATATATATATATATATATATATATATATATATATATATATATATATATATATATATATAATCATTCATTCATATTCTCCTTGTTGGTTGTACATACACATACACCCACATTTTAACACCTGCTTTGGTTTATTTCCTGCAGGCCATAGCTGGTGTAACAGTAATGGAAGCTCATTGGCGTCGATGTGCAAAATTAGTTAATGACTACATGCCCAGTGCCACCGGAGGCCTCTACGTCAAATCTACCTTCCCTGAACATAGCAAGTCGACTGTAAGAATGTGTTCCTATTCTTATTTTATCCCTAATTATGCACAAATGTAAACAATGAAGTTGTTGCTTAGGCATTCACAATTATAGTTGGGGATGTCGTTGTGCATTTTGACCACTGATCAGACTCTAATATATTCAGAGCATGTACTCCAATGCTTATCGTTTTCAGACAGACCATGTTATACCAAAGACATATCATGACATGATTGAATTGCAATTATAAATCGAATGTTGTGACACTCTCAGGGAAATGTCATGGGATTTCCACACCACCCCCTTCCCCTGCAAGATCAACAACAACAAAAAATATTCATACAAATGTTTAAAAGACTTCTGACTCAACAGTTGCATAGCCTCTGCCGACTCAGCATGAGCTTAGCAGAGCTACATCCCCCTACTGTGCCAAGAGAAAGTCCACACCTCCTTTCATAATTTTCACCTTTTGTTGCCTTTTAGCCTGGAATGAAATTGTATTAAATCAGACTTTTTCCACCTTTATTTACACATCGTAATCTACAACTTCCAAATGAAAAGCAAATTCCACAAATTTTTGAAAATTAATTAAAAATACAAAACTAGAACATCTTGGTTGGATAAGCGTCCACTCCCCAAGTTACTACTTGGTGGAAGCACCTTTGACAGCAATTAGAGCTAAGTCTGTTGGTATAGTCTCTACTAACTTTGCACACCTTGATTGGGCAATATTTACCCATTTCTTCTGCACAAAACTGTTCAAGCTCAGCCATGTTGCGTGGGGAGTGTTGATGGACAGCAATCTTCAAGTCATGCAACAGGTTTTCAATTGGATTTCGGTCAGGGCTCTGACTAGGCCACTCAAAGGCATTTATCTTTTTGTCCCTTCGCCACTCCAGTGTAGCTTTGGCTGTGTTCTTCAGGTCGTCATGCTGAAAGGTAAACTTCCGTCCCAATTTCAGCTTTCTTGCATAGGGCAGCATGTTTTTCTCTCAGATTTTTCTGTATTTTGCTCCATCCATTTTCCCTTCTATCCTGCCAAATGCCCCAATCCCTGATGATGAGAAACCTCCCCATAACATGATGGGATGGTGTTCTTTGGGTGATGTGCTGTGTTGGGTTTGCCCCAAATGTAACGTTTTACATTTAGGCCAAAAAGTTCCATCTTGGTTTTGTTAGACCACCAAACGTTTTGCCACATGGCTTAAGAATCTCCGGAGTGGTTTTTTTGCATACCTCAAACGGGACTCAAGGTGGGCTTCCTTCTAAACACCCCACTGTACAGGCCAGACTTGTGGAGTGCTTGGGATATTGTTGTCACATGCACACAGTGACCAGTCTTTGCCATAAAGGCATGTAGCTCTTTCAAAGTTGCCATTGACCTCTTGGTGGCCTCTCTGATCAGTCTCCTTGCTTGGTCATCCAGTTTGGGGGGGATGTTCTTTTCTATGCAAGGTCTTCAAGGGACCATAACACCTTCCACCACTTCATGATTGTCTTGAATGTGCTTCAATGGATATTCAAGGCCTTTGTAATATTTTTCTACCCATCCCCTGATCTGTGCCTTTCCACAACCTTATCCTCGAGGTCTTTTTAAAGCTCCTTGGTGCTCATACTTTAATCTTTGCTGTGAAATGCACCAGCCAGCCGAGGAAACCCACAGAAATAGATGATCTGAAACAATCAGAATGACTGCAATTTAACACAAGTGGGGACCAATTAACTTGATTTGTGATTTTGAAGGTGATTGATTCCACCTGAGCTAATTTACAATTGCTATTATAAGGGGGGTGAACACTTATCCAACCAAGATATTCTAGTTTTGTCTTTTCAATTAATTTTCCAAAATTTGTTGAATTTTTTTCACTTCGAAGTTGTGGTTTACGATGTGTAAATAATGGTGGAAAAAGTCTCATTTAATGCAAGTAATTCCAGGCTATAAGGCAACAAAAGGTGAAAATTTTGAAAGGGGGTGTGGAATCTCTATAGGTGCTGTATGTCTCACGCAGATTGTCCTGCAGACAATTAAATTCTTAATTTTTGAGATCAGTCCACCTTGGAAATATGTATGTGGGAGGGCCTTGCCATTCATGGGTTTCGCTTTCATGCATTACCTCGATGGCGATGAATTTATTGAGGCAAGGTTTGAGGATTGTAGTCAACGCACTCAAATAATTGTGGGTTGGCGAACTGTTTTCGACATTTATTCACATAATTAATACGGGCCATCAACACAATAAACCCCTCAACATCATCATCGCCATAATCTCCACCAACGCATCTTTATCGTCGCCATCATCAATATCGCCATCACATTATTGGTTCAAGTTTATCATCATTATTATTAAAGGTCAGTTTCATGATCTTAATAAGTCAAGAAAATAAGTTATATTTTAGGTTCCTAATAACTCTTTTATTCATGTCAATAAATATCACACAACCAGTGCACAAACATGTTCGTTAATTATGGATACAGTTTGGTAAAAAAGAAAGGGGTGATAAATTTTAAAGTTGAAGTCCCTAATCCTTTTTTCCCCCATTACCCCATAATTTTGGTCATTATGGATTTGCGGTTCATGGGGATTTTCAAGAACGTAACCCCCACGAACGGCATGGCCCTCTTGTGTACATTCCGCTCATGCTGTCTGTCTGTCCCACCCTGAAACATGGAAACGCTCCTCAGAGAGAAAGAAATTTTCAGTAAAAGTTGCTTCAAGTTATCCAAACCCCTGGGAAAACTACAAAAAAATTCAATCACACAAAAAAAATTTAACCAGGACGGTGTGGAGGCAACAGACTGCTATTATTGAACCCGGACCCTGGGCGGTGAATTGGCAACACCCAGGCAGTGCATTAATTGGCAACACCCAGGCAGTGCATTAATTGGCAACACCCAGGTGGTGTATAGGTAACAGACTGTTACCTCAATCACGCCAGAAATTGTATTTTTTTTTTCTTCCCTGTTCAGAAATATCTAACTTCTCATTTTTGAGCTTTTTAAAGCAGTGCAAGAATAAAAGACTTCCTTTTTTATATTGTGGTACTTTTGACAATGGGTTTCTGCTGGTATATATATATATATATATATATATATATATATATATATATATATATATATATATATATATATATATATATATATATATATATATATATATATATATATATATATATTCTGTAATTCGAGGTGTTGTGACCCTGGTTCCTGTTTTAATGGCCCAAAAATGAACATATTTCTGTCGAATCAGATGTTTCAAACAAAATATGCATTTCCTGATGAGTACATTTTCTTTCCGATGAGATTATTGAACACAGCAAATGATAGATGTGTAAACGTGAAGCCACTTCACCCTTCTGACGTCACTCTGTTGTTGTTTTGTTTGAATAATTTCCCAATTGGTTGTTGGGAGCAGGTTTAAATCTGCAGTTATTTAAAACATGGTTAACTCGACATTTTATTCTCCCCTCTCTTCATCTTTGGACGTTACCGGTGAGATTTAATTTGTTCAAGTTTGTTATTCGTTGAGATCTTTGAAGCAATTCTGTAAAAATAATAATAATTATTATTATTAATTAAGTCAACAGTTGCATGAAGTTTAAATTTTTATGGGGTGAGTTTTATTTTATTTCAGGTTATGAGAACAAAACATCTTAATATTGATAGTTATTGTGTTATGTCAACAGCTTCATGATACCAACCTCCCACAGCAAATGTTCAAGTCGATTCATGATGTTGAAGGACAGAACGTGAAAGGCCATGGCCTTGCTGTAACTCTCCTTTAATGGTTTGCAGTGTTGTTATGAAAGAACACAACCCTTGCCCAAGAGGTCACTACAAGCAAGCTCGTATTTTCATACTCATGTGGTACTGATAATAATAATAATAATAATAATAATAATAATAATAATAAAAAGGAAGTCATTCTGTGTGGGTGAGGCTTTGCTATCAAGTTCCCAGAGAATCATGCAATCCCTTTGAACCATAACACCAAAACCAAGAAGTTTCCCACTCTATTTTAACCGAACCTATTTCAACATGAACTTCTTGTTTACACGGCTGAAGAACATACACGTCTGTGACGTGTGTTTGGGGGGGGGAGGGATTAAATAAAAGTGGATGTCTGCGACTTTCTCCAGACCCAGTGGATCCAAAAGCCCTCACAACACAATGTCTTCAATGAGATATTCATGAGCTCTGCCTTGCAGTTCTTTGGGAAATGAACTCAAATCATTGTGTTGCTCGAGCAAGATTCATCTCTTCTTAACCTCAACAAATCCCACACAGAATAAACACAAAGTTTTATTTTCAATCAAACCAAGGAGCCTTTCTGGGTTTGGGGATTATATTATTTCAAAAATGACTTCAGAATTAATGAGGGCTTAATTATTAATCTCATAATGAATAATAGCGCGTTGTAATCCCATTTAGCAACGACTTGGTAAGATCGGATGTCTGGGAAGCTCCTGACTTAATCATTCGCCCATTGTGAGTATTGTGAGATTGTGAGAGAGAGAGATTGTGAGAGAGAGAGATTGTGAGAGCCCATTGTGAGAGAGTATGTGTGTGAACCTTGTGCAGCGGAACAAAGCCTCACCCTGGAGTTTTTTTTTGGGGGGGGGGCTATAAAAACAACTGAACTCAGACACGCAAGCAGCAGTGAAGAGGCATGAGCTGAGGGCATAAGCTACTGTCTGCCGACCTGCTTTTGTCATCAGCTGTTTCTTCCAAGCAAAAAACTGAGGGCAGTTCTTGAAGCAGGAAGAGTAAGGGTGAGCCAGTTGACAGCCTCACATGGATGCCGGATTGAATCAGCACCCTGAGCATCCCACACCAACGCAGGAGAGCCTGACCCCCGTGCCCATGGTGTGCATCTCAACGTCCCAGGAGAAGGAAAGACCACAAACAAACCTCTGCCCCATCCATCCTGTCTGTTCTTTCATTGTCCTGTGGCTTTCATTGTCTTCACCCAAGTCAGTCTGAAATAAGCTTGGTTTAAGGTTTAGGCGAGCACCCCATCACAGTCTGCTTCAGCACACAAACCAGATTTTCCATTTAATCTTCATTCTTTGTTTTCGTGCTGTGCACCATATCCTCATAAATGTATTAAACCTACTTTTCAAGTGTATTTCCTATGGATCTGGATCCACAGAATCACCGTCCAGCGTAACCAAATTCCCCTGAAATACCATGCGGGCACGCTGAAACCACAACCCGGCCAAGTTAAATATTCTCAACCACACCGCACAATAGGCCGTCGTTGTGCAAAACACCGACACTCAGAATCTAGGGAGTTCATCTCCCGCAGACTCGAGTCACCCATTAAGAAATCCGAGTCTGTGATAATACGATCCCGAACATTCAACATTTGAATAGATTTAACAAATCTAACTTCGTCAATGTCTCTCATGTTGATGAAAAAATAAATCACCAATGCACTACTTATGAGCTGCAATGCAGATAGCGGCACCTCCATCGTCAAAAAGTGGAGAAACTAAAGTGTATTTCAGCCGAACACGTCAAGTCGTCTCGCAAGCTTTTTTCACGCGCATCCGTCAAACATTTAAATTGATGCAATGATCCCGGATTGGCATGCGGCTCCATTGTCAGTTTTGGGTATTCATTTGTGTCGTCACAACCAAACAATATTCCGAAGTTCATTTCTTATTAAAATGGGGTGAAATTCCTTTTGGATTTTTTCCTTAATTCAGGAATTTCGAAATGACTTGTGAATGCCAACAAGGAATTTTGTGCATGCGCTGTGTATGTAATGCCGTTTCAGTGACTCGGTTCTGCTCGCCGGGGAACTTTTCACCTGCAAAATCTGTTAGTGAAATCGTTTTCACATAAATTTCAGTACTTCAATGAAAGAGTGGCAATTTCGAAATGGTTAGCCTTAATTATTGTGTTTCTGGATGCATATCGGACTCGCGGAAATTCTACTAAAATGCACAGTTTGGTGTCTGTTTGTTTGACCGCGAAACATTCAGTCGTTACGTATCCAATTTCAACCAGACTTGACAGGAGGAGTAAGGGTCACATGGTGGAGGTGATGGCGACTTCATTTGTCCGCTCCCCCGGAATATCCCCCAAAATCTGTGTTAAGGTGTACAGATAGCTTATCATGGCATTTTTTCCAAAGCAACTTCTAAAAACAAAAGTAACAAGAAAAAGAGCAATCGGAGATTGCAGACCCTCATCAGGACTTGGTTTGTGTGGTGTTGGTGAAGTTTCACGTGGCATATTTTGTGTGGTGTTTGTGTGTTCCGTAATTAATAAGATGCATAATTCGAACTGCCACTTTACAACTGCTGGCAGTGATGACCGGTTCAGCCATTTCAAAGAAGATTTTTGAAGGTTTTTTTTTTTTAATAGCAATATGCCTGCCGAATCATGTGACCAATGACATCATACAAAAAAAATTTGTGGGCCATTTTATCCATAAATGACCCTCAAAAATTTTCATACTGATCGGATGTGGCGTTGTACATATGCAATTATGATGTCATAACGAAGGCACCTATGATATTATACAAAATCCCACTCATTCCCCATGAGGAGCACTTGCCAAATGGCAAGTTTTAATTTTTTCCTTGCTGCGGTTTCTGAGATACAGTGGTCCAAAGTTTTTCCTTTTTTCCAACATGGCTGCAACACCACGTGATCTATGACGTCATAATTTATCATTAAAACATTCCACATGAGTCGTCGTACCAATGATGAAAAATTCGTCTCGATCTGATAAGCGGTTGCAAAGAAAAACACCTTAGTTCTGTGCGAACAAACAGACAGACAAACGGACAAACAAACAAAGGACCCAACAAGCCGGTCGGCGACATTGGTGGTCGCTATATAATTGCATACTAATATAATCATACAGTTTTTGACGGATCGGGCTGAAATTTTTTGATAAAGAGGTTCATTATACTGCGCATAAAAGCGCGGAAGTCGATTTTTTATT
>NW_028222108.1:42500-75000 GCF_056783735.1 Eptatretus burgeri
GCAGAAGTCAAAATTGGGTGTTTGGGTTAATTAAAACACCCCCTTTTGAAGATAATTAACAGGCTTATTTAATTATATCCTTCATCAGGCACATCCTCAATGGAGTCTCTTTGGAGTCTTAAAGCACATCCTGGGTTACCTCACTGGAGTCTGAAGCTGCCATGTTTTTTGGCCTGCTCAACCATGCTCTGACTTGGAACAGACCGTAATGATTTCTTAACGACAAAGTTTTAGGTTTTTTTTCGCTTTCCTCACTCATATTATCGAATGCCTTTTCATCATACGTACAAATCGCTGGATACATTGCAATGCTTGTAAACTCCCGGAGACGCCAGCGTTCGGAGCTTTCTTTCATTTCTGCACATGCCATAACCTCAAGAATCTCTTAAAACTAAGCTGAATGACAAAATTTCAGCTCCCGAATTGAACTTAGCAGCACTTCCAACTGCTAAAAAATGTTAATTTGTCCAATTCGGACATTGCTTGGGTGGTGCCTTTCGGTGGTGGTTTAAATGACAGCTCATTGCTTTCCAAGCCGGCCATTCCTTATCAATCATTTCATTGGAATGCTTCCTTGAATGCTTAAGCCACTTGGTGAGCACTCCACAATGTTTGCACTCTCCTTGAATAATGCATTTCGATCAACTTGAACAAAGTTGAGGGGTCACTCACCTGGATTGGCCACATGTTCTGCAGTGAAACAGGTGGTGGCTGGCTCACTGAAAATGTGAAATTTTATTTTATACGGTTTCCTCTTTTTGGACGATCTTCCATTATACGACCTGTCTCATCAGCAGAGATAAATCTTTCTTCTTCTTTCGGCTGCTCCCGTTGGGGGTCGCACAGCAGATCATCCGTTATGATCTGCATAATGATTTGGCACAGGTTTTACGCCGGATGCCCTTCCTGACACAACCCTGGTCACCTCTTACGACACAGGGATATGGTACACCTATTCTAACCGGGGCATACACTGGGCCCAGTACACTGGTACTCACTTTGCCGACCTCGGAAGGATGACAGGCTGAGTCAACCTCCTGGTGTGTATTAATTCAAGCGGCCAACCGGGCTTGAACTCAGAACCTTTTGGATCCCAAACGGATCTCACTTTTTTTTGGATCTCTCACTCCTCTGCTTCGTTCAACCCTATCCCACCCCTCTATCTCTCTCCCAAGCCTCCCCCTGGTCCCTCACACTTTCTCCTCTGTTGAAGGGACTGTAGCATGTACAAATCGAATTCAGAGTGAGCCATCTGGAGGGTTGCAGAGGTCACTGCATGTGCGAGCATTAATACACACAGGCAGGCCTTTGCCAGTGAGATTGCTTTGGGTTTTAAATGCTCCTCCCTTGTTTTATATAGAAACAACCTGGCTGTTAAAAAGAAAATGTTGCTGTTTGGGTACATTGTATTGACCTTCCCTTCCCTTCCCCTCATGCTGCCTTCTCCTACCCTCCTGCTGCCTTCCCTTTCTTCCCCCTCACACCGTATTCGCTTCCGATCATGCTGCCTTACCTTCCCTTCCCCTCATGCTGCCTTCCCTTCCCTTTCCCTCATGTTTCCTTACCTTCCCTTCCCCTCATGCTGCCTTACCTTCCCTTCCCCTCATGTTGCCTTATCTTCCCTTTCCCTCATGCTGCCTTACCTTCCCTTTCCCTCATGCTGCCTTACCTTCCCTTCCCCTCATGCTGCCCTCCCTTTACCTTTCCCTCACACTGCTTTCCCTTTCCATCACGTTGCCTCCCCCTCCCCTCACACTTACCTCCTCCAAAACCCCCACCCCTCTTCACCCCCCCCCCCCATGGACATCTCGCAGAAGTTTCCATGTGCTGTATTAACATGCTGTTTTAACGTAACCCATTTTGTTCAGTCCTGTACTCCCCCCCCACCTTCTCCACAAGTCCCACTATCAAATGCAACTCGAGAACCCTTCTCCTCATGCTAAGTTCCTCCCAAACCTTCACCCTCCGCTCTTCCATCCTTCTCACTTCCACTCCACCTCCGACCCGGAGTGTAAAGTGACATTTGGTGAGGCGTCACTCTCCTCAACCCCCCCCCACCCTTCCTCGTTCTCCCTCCCTCCCCTCTCCCTCCCCTTCCGCGTTCTCCCCCTTCCTCACTTAATATTCCCACGAGCGAAGTGACCCCAGTAAAAGTCTAAAATTAGATGATATCCCATTTCACCGTTATTTCATGATTTTACCTTTGTTTTGGTTGTTTAATGTGTTTTAAAGAGGTTCATCAGGCCACCACACCAAAAGTTTAGCTGGGAAGGCTGGGCCCAACCGAGCCGGCCCTCTGACGTCACCGGCTCTGCCAGGTCAGGGGTCATGCAGGGCTCGGCCCGCCCTTGGGCTGGAACGCCAGCCAAGACCAAGCGGGGAGGGACGAAATGCGTCATGACTTGAGGTGTGGGCCAGAGGTAATAAAAGTGTCCACAGCGGGTGGAAGCAGAGACACTGAGGAGATCGACTTGAGTCGATGGTGAGGAGATGCGGGGAGACGCAAACGAGATGGATCTGAGAAGAGTCTGGTTCAGCACTCAATCAATCAAACTGGCGGGTGACGCCCCCCCCACCACCCCATTCTCAATCGCCCTCGCCTCACTTGCCAACGCCATGCCGACCCCACAAGAACTGCGACTCCTCCCCCTCCTCGCAATCACGGAGCTGGTCATTGCTGCCAACACTCCGATATCGGTTTTGAGCTCAGTGAACCCAACTGTCCTTGACGCGCTCCCAGTCTTTAGTCGAGTGTGTCTGAGGCCTTAAGGTTTAGTGTAGTTAAGGACTCGTTTCTTCGATGATCTGTTCATGGCGCATATCGGATTAGGGGGTAACTGTTGGGGTTATTGAGTTTATTCCCCTCGCCGGAGGAGAGGGTATTGTACTTGGGTCCGTTTTGTCTGTTTGTCTGCACAGAACGTGAGTATGTGTATGAATTACATTCGACCCTTAAGAACCCGAAGACCCTGTAAGATCCCGAACACCCTTTAAGACCCTTTACAACCCCAATACCCATTAAGACCCGAAGACCTATAAAACTCTTTAGACCTCTAACAACCCCTAAAATGCCTTAGAACCTTTTGAATCCCAAGACCATTTGAGACCCCTAAATGCTTTAAACCCTTTCAATCCCAAAGACACTTAAATACCCCTTCGATCCTTTAGAACCTTTAAGTCCCTGAAGACCCCTGAGGCCCTTAACACCCTTTAAAACCCTATGGACCCCAAAGACTATGAAGATCCTTGAGACCTCAAAGACATTTTAGAACCCCAACTTCCTTTAAGACCCTGTGGACCCCTTTACACCCTTTAGAACCCTTTGACTCCTTTCTACCCTTTAGACCTTTAGACCTTCATATATATATATATATATCTATATATATATATATATATATATATATACAGTATATGAGGTTGAACCGACATTTCAATCAAAGCCTCGTGGCAAGTTAAATAACAAAATAAACTGCCTCGTGCATGTTCTCTCATACCTTCTGTTCTTGAGTTATAATATAATAGTTTTAATACAATAGGTTGAAACAGTCGTTCATGATGTTGTTGTCGATGTCTGTGATCTCGTATTTCCATGGAACGTCAGGTGCAGGACTTGATCTCACTCATTCTCGAGGCGCTTGACAACACCCTGCACGAGGTGCCATGGATGGATAAGGATACAAAGGCTAAAGCTCATGAAAAGGTATCGTTGCTCCTGATTCTCCTTGGATTTGCACACCGAGGTTCCTATTCACAAACACCACTTGCATTTTATTGGTTAACTAGCAAATACCCTCACACTCATGATGTATTATGAGGAACCCGTCTCTTCACTGACAGGAATATTAAGTGGGGGGAGGGGGAGGGGGAAGAGAGAGAGGGATGGAGGAAGGGAGGGGAACAAGAGGTGGGGTGGAGGAGCTCAGAGAGGGTGAGGAAGGGTGGAAATAGGAGGGGGTGAATGAGGGGGGAAGAGCGAAGGAGCCTCACCAAACGACACTGGAGAGGGGAGGGGGTTGGAAGGAGGGAAGCATGAGGGGAGGAGAAGGAAGGCAGCATGAGGGAAAGGGAAGACAGTGTGAGGGGGAAGGGAAGGCAGCGTGAGGGGAAGGGAAGGCAGTGTGAGGGGAAGGAAAGGTAGTGTGAGGGGAAGGGAAATGGAAGGCAGCGTGAGGGGAAGGGAAGGCAGCATGAGGGGAAGGGAAGGCAGCGTGAGGGGAGGGAAGGCAGCGTGAGGGGAAGGGAAGGCAGTGTGCGGGGAAGGGAAGGCAGTGTGAGGGGAAGGGAAGGCAGTGTGAGGGGAAGGGAAGGCAGCGTAAGGGGAAGGGAAGGCAGTGTGAGGGGAAGGGAATGGAAAGCAACGTGAGAGGAAGAGAATGCAGTGTGAGGGGAATGGAAGGCAGCGTGAGGGGAAGGGAATGCAGTGTGAGGGGAATGGAAGGCAGCGTGAGGGGAAGGGAATGCAGTGTGACAGGTGGGGAAGGAAAGGTAGTGTGGTGGTAGGGGAAGGGAAGGGTGATAAAACGCATCCAAACAGCAACATTTCTTTCACCAGTAGGTTCGATATAAAAACCGGTGGGGACCATTTAAAACCCACGTTATCTACCTGGCTAAGGCCTGCCTGCATACCTGCTTGCACATGCAGTGATCTCTCCACCTCTCCAGTCAGCTCTCTCCAAATCGAAATCGGACATGATGTATTATGAGGAAGCAGTTTTTAATTCAGAACTAAACCGTCAGTCCTGACTGTCCCCTTAACAGGGGTGGAAGGGAGAGAAGTGGGGAGCAGTGGGAGGGGCAAAGGGTGGGAGAGTGGTGGAGAGAGAGAGGGAGGGAGAGTGGTGGGAGGGAGAGTCAGTGAGAGGGTGGGAGAGAGTGAGAGCTGGGGGTTGGAGAGAGAGTGAGCTATGGGGCTTGGAGAGAGTGAGAGCTGGGGGTTGGAGAGAGAGTGAGAGCTGGGGGTTGGAGAGAGAGTGAGAGCTGGGGGTTGGAGAGCGAGTGAGAGCTGGAGGTAGGAGAGAGAGTGAGAGCTGGGTGTTGGAGAGAGTGAGAGCTGGGGGTTGGAGAGAGAGTGAGAGCTGGGGGTAGGAGAGAGAGTGAGAGCTGGGGGTAGGAGAGAGAGTGAGAGCTGGGGGTTGGAGAGAGAGTGAGAGCTGGGGGTAGGAAAGAGAGTGAGAGCTGGGTGTTGGAGAGAGAGTGAGAGCTGGGGGTTGGAGAGAGAGTGAGAGCTGGGGGTTGGAGAGAGAGTGAGAGCTGGGGGTTGGAGAGAGAGTGAGAGCTGGGGGTTGGAGAGAGAGTGAGAGCTGGGGGTTGTAGTGAGAGTGAGAGCGTTGGGAGAGGGAGTGAGAGTGAGAGCATTGGGAGAGGGAGTGAGAGTGAGAGGATACGGAGAGAGAGTGAGAGCGTTGGGAGAGGCAGATGGAGTGAGAGGGGAGGGAGAGTGGGGGGGGAGAGAGAGGAGAGGGGGAGAGAGAGGGAGGGGGAGAGAGAGGGGAGGGGAAGAGAGGGGAGGGGGAGAGATAGGGAGGGAGGTGGTGAGAGAGAGGGAGAGAGGTGGGAGAGAGAAAGAGAGGGGTGGGAGAGGGAAAGAGAGTGGTGGGGGAGAGGGAGGGAAAGAGAGTGGTGTGGGTGGGGGAGAGGGAGGGAAAGAGAGTGGTGTGGGAGAGGGAGGGGTCGGGGAGAGAGAGGCGAGAGAGAGGTGAGGGGGAGAGAGAAGGGAGGGGAGAGAGTAGATTCAAATCCAGGTTAAACGGCTTCGAGCGAGTGTGCGTACCTCAAGGCTATCCTGCCGTGGTGGCGATTCATTGCTTTGTTGCTGAAAACGTTTTGTTTATCCTTGTGATCATCGAATTTATTTTGCGTTCTTAACGTCGGAGATGTCCACACGGCCAACCATGCCGCGGTATTGCTATGGAAGCTTGAAGAGTGCTCAACAAGTTGCTTCGCCACTCAAGCAAGCACTCCAACAAAATGGTTGAAGAAACTTTTAAAAAGGAAATGTTTAATTTTTTACATGTATTTATTTATCTATGCCGAAGTGACAGGTAGTATAATGAAAGGAGATTGTACAAAAAGGGAAAATGTGGTGTAAAATAAAACAACAGTTTCAGTGAGCCAGCACCACCTGACACAATACCCTCGGCACCACACGGCCAAACGTAGGCAAGTGGGTCCTGAAGTTTGTTGAAGTCGATTGATATATTCAGTGACAGTGCGAATATTGTGGAGCACTCACCAAGTGGCTTAAGCACACAAGCAAGCACTCCAACGAAGCGGTTGATCAGGAATGGCGGGCTTGGCAAGCGATAAGTGATCGTTGATCGGTCATATAAACACTATACACCCGGAGACGCCTGGAATGTCAAGCAATGTCCCGAATTGGACAAATTCACACGTTTTTTTTTTGCAGTCAGAAGTACTGGTGAAGTCAATAAAGGAGTTTAAGTTTTGAAATTCGGCTGAGAGCAAGACATTCTAGAGGTTATGGAATATGTGGAAATGAAATAAAGCCACGGAAGCTGCTGTCTCCGAGCGTTTCTAAACATTGTTGCAATGTATCCAGCGATTCGTAGCTCTGATAAACAGACATTCGATCATTCGAGTGAGGAAAGCGAAAAAAAACAACATACTTTATCGTTCCGAAATTGTTGTGGCGTGTTCCAAGTCAAGGCATTGTTGAGCAGCCCCCCCCCCCCCAAAAAAAATGGCGAATTAAGACTCCAGCGAGGGATAGAAAGGCGACCAATGATGAGCCTTGATGAAGGATATAATTAAATAAGGTTGTTTATCATCCTCAAAATGGGATGTTTTAATTAACTCAAACACCCAATTTTCACTCTTGTATTTCCTTGGAGTTTTCTTAGTATGCATGCAAAGTTTCAGGCTGCTAGGTTTTTATAGTTTTGGTGTTATGGCGGAGACACACACACACACACACACACACACACACTCACACTGACTGTGACTGATTGACATCCTGACACACACTGGCATTTATTCGTACAGATAAACGTAAGAAATGTGAGTTTAATATTTCCAATACTCAAAATGAATTTCTGAATTACATTCAGGCTGATTTCCAAACACTTACTACATCCTTCATTGGTGATAAATAACTACAAACGGTCATACTGGTGCTTCGGGTATTGCATCAAATAATGTCTTGGAAAGACAACGTTAAGCTGGCCGTCTCATCTGCAAGCACTTGTGGAACGGAACGTTCCTGCCGTACCTTGGGAAAACAATAGGTCATTGTGTCGATACCATGCGTAAATTTTATATACCTTTCCATCATCCTTGGGTGGCACCGCATCACCGACAGCCACCTATCAGTGACGATGCTCAATCAAACATATATTTGTAATTAACTCTCGATCCGCCAGACGGAACGAGTTGAAAACTGTTGATTGTACTTGGGGTGTGCACAGGAAGGGTTTAGGTGGTTAAAAAAAAAACAACAACAAAAAAAATTAATTAATTAATTAATTAATGGGTCTGGAGTTTCAGAATGGGGGGAGCAGCCCAATTCTCTCTCTCTCTCTCTCTCTCTCTCTCTCTCTCTCTCTCTCTCTCTCTCTCTCTCTCTCTCTCTCTCTCTCTCTCTCTCTCTCTCTGTAGACATGGTGTGTCGAATGGAAGCCTGCATTGCTCGCATGAGTCATAACAATGGAAGTTATGAATTCGACGTCATTGTTACATTCCGCGGAGCTTGTTTTTTCCAGCCGTTGACTGCAATTTTATTTATTATTTTAATTTTTGTCCCATCTCCCCCAACACAAGACTGCAGGAATCAGGGAGAAGATCGCGTACCAAGATTACATCATTGAACCAGACCAGAAAAAGTTGGATGAAGAATATTCCTCTGTGAGTAGATGGGACTGGAACATTTATGGGATCAATTGTGCACATTGTTTATGCCTTGGACATTAAAATAACTCGGTATATTTGTTCGGTAAGATATCCATTGAACTGACTAAGGCTTCTGAAGTACTATGTTGTACAACTTGGTACAACCGTATGAAATCAAAATGATTAACCAATCAAAAAGAAGATTCAAGCCAAGTACAGGTCCAACAAGTCTCATCGATGGAGATTCAAAAGCACCGACGTCGGCGTGACTGCCGAAGCCTCGTCAATGGAGACTCACAATTGGACTCGTGTCCAGGTGATCCGAGGGACGGCACACACATTGATGGATCACCCTGCCTGTGAAACACCAGGGCGACAGTTTATACCCGGGTCAAGATTCAAACCCAGGCTTGACAGCAGAGAGGTGTGTACCTGTACGACATCCTGTGAATCCCTTATAAATCCACAGTTTTTAATTTAAATTTTTTTTTTTTTACAGAATGTCTGAAACTGGTTAATGACACCTGTGGAACCCTTCCTGGTCAATATAAAAACAACAAAATACAAATGTGCAATCGGTAATCAAATCACTTGCATCCTCATCATCTGCTGCCGAAGAACACGACATTTATGGCAAAGCAATTGCTCAATCACGCCAAGAATTCATCAAATCCTGTTTAACTTGCATCGTTAATCAGGTTACCGATGAAAGATGAACACCGACGGTGAAGAGAGGAAAATGCGACAAAGTTCACTTTCAAGAGCACAGAGAGATGCCTCTGACAACGCTGTCACAAAAACCGACTTCCTTGTACACCGGTTTATCCCAACCCTTCTGCAACAAGTGACATCAATCTTCTCGACCCTGTCACAGTGAGTCTTGTGATGAGGCTGTTTACGGTCAAGCAGTTTGCTGTCTTAATATGGAAGGGTAATCCGACCGAGGCCAACCTTTGATCACTCTGTGAGGCCCGCAACAACAAGGCCCGCTCCGGGTGTATGGGTGCCCATCCTGAAGCAATCGAGACTACATCATCTTGCTAAGATCAAAACCGAACTCTCCAACAAGTCGACATCCTCAAAGACCCTTTGGCATCTTGTCAAGCCTCCATCTGGTGTGTGCTCTCCCTCCGTTGTCACCTGAACCTCAGATCGCCTCACCATCGTATCGGCTCGACACGAGACAGATTGCAATTTCAACTCGGTGCTTGCCTCCAAAGCTTGTGTACCCAACCGGTCCCGATCTTCATCCACCTTCACCCCAAAACCTCCTGCCTTCTCGACTGTACCTTCTCTGGTGAGAAGGTGGAGGAAGTACTGTCCGGCCTTGACCCTGCGCTACCGATGGGCCCAGGCGGCATCAGTGCCCGTGTTCTCAAATCCTGATCTGATTCTTTTGCATGTGCTCTTCAGCCTGTCCTTCACCTTGATCCACATCCCATACACAGGATCTCCTGTCCCGACGAGCTGAGATCGAATGTCATTCTGATTAACAAGAATGATCCCAAAACAGATCCTTCCTTTTTTTTCATGAAGATTCTTTTTTAGTAACATTATCTCTATGGCTCACAAAGATATATCACATGCAGGATAAGGATATTCACAGACATGATCACCTTCACTGAAGGAGAGGGTATTGCGTTTGGGTCCATTTGTTACTGAGCAAAAATAATTAAATTTTTGACAAGTCGGTTGATCGCCTCCGTTTGTTTGTTTGTTTGTGTGTTTGTTTGTTTGTCCGCCCGCTCGCCTCAAGCCCAAACCGCTCAACCGATCGTTTCATTTTTCAGAGATTAATGTCACCGAGCCTGCGACGGTCCCGCATTGAAGTTTCGTAAAAATCGGTCGACCACAAAGGTCGACATCGGCCAATTAAATAGGCTAATTTGAGACAAATTTTCTAAAATCCTGAAGTTTCATCCGATTGACTTGAAATTTGAGCAGGATTTGCATCTCAGGACATTGAATTCAACTCCCTATTCTTTTTGAGGTTATCTTAGGTCAAAAGGTCAATATCGGCCAAAAGGTCAAACCAAAATAGGTCAAATTCTTAAATTGTTTATAAAAAAAAGATAAATTTTCATCCGATTGACTTGAAATTTTAAGAGCATTTGCACACCAGGTTGCTGAATTGAAACATCTATTAATTTTGAGGTAAACATCGGCCAAAAGATCAAAATAGGCCAAAATGCCAATTTGGGCCAAATTTTCTAAATCCTCAATTTTCATCCGATTGACTTGAAATTTGAAGAGCATTTGCATATCTGGTTAATGAATTCAACTACCAATTAATTTTAAGGTCAAAAGGTCAACACAGGCCTAATTTCTAAAATGGATAGATGGGGCCAAAAACTAAATATATCACTTTATCTCAAAAAGTTGTGGACGAGTTATGACAAAACAAGGTTGATGAGTTTAATAGGTGACAAGAACAAGTGGATTGGATTTTGGTTCAGATCCAGCCCATCAGAAGGATACAAAATGTAAACTGTTCCACCTGGCAGAGGTATGCGCTCCACCGAGTGCCGTTATACTTTGTGCTGCTTGGCCAAGTTGTCACTCCATGAGTGATTTTTCATTTGTTTGTTTGTTTTGTGTTTTTCTCCACAACCGCTTGTCGGATTAAGATTATTTTCACCATAAGTGCAACTACTCGTGTGGAATGTTTTAATCATAATTATGATGTCATCGGTTACATGGTGTGGCAGCCTTGTTGGAAAAACAGAAAAACTTTGGATCTCTGTATCTCTGAAACCGCAACAAGGAAAAAAATTGAAACTTGGCACACTGAAAGTACTCCTCATGGGAACTAAGTTAGACTTTTTATGACGGCATACATGCCTTCATTATGACGTCATAATTGCTTATATAGAACGCTACATCTGATCAGAATGAAAAATTTTGAGGGTCATCCCAGGATAAAATGGTCCAGAGAAAAAAAATTAATGATGTCATCGGTCACGTGATTCGGCAGCCATATTGTTCTTTGTTTTTTTGTTTTTTTAACCTTCAAAAATCTTCCCTGAAGTGGCTGAACAGATCGAGGGAAACTACACATATGACCACCTATCCATGAGGAACAAAAGGTTCACACATATGATGTCATAGGTCACATGGTTTGGCAGCCATATTGGATTTACCCAAAAACCTACAAAATCTTCTTCTCCAGAACGGCTGCACAGATCGAGGGGAAACTTCACAGAAATGTTTCACATGCCTCGGGTGTGCAAGTTTGTTGAGGAATAATTGATAGGTCACATTGTTTGGCAGCCATATTGGAATGAAGAAAAATATTAAATAATGTTTTCTCTGGAACTCCTTAATCAATCGATGTGAAACTTCATAATTATGATCAAGTCATTATGTGGAACACATGTTTTAAATTTCAACTTGATCGGACACATGGTCAGAATTGTTTTATTTTTTTGATATGGGTTCTTTTTGTTATTTTCATGTGATTTATTTATCTATTTATTTCGAATCAGGCTCACTTGGCTGTGCCTGGATGAGTTTGAGGGTAGAGGAGCAGCAGCTGAAATGTGAATCCTATCCAGGTTCCTCCTGATAATTTCATCTTTACTTTTAGCTTGTTCACGTTCCTTCTGATTACTCCAATGCAGGACTGTACCTGTTTGGTCTTCCATTTGATTTGAATTGAATTTATTTTAATCCCATTCTAAATTCAACTGAATAATAATAATTTTTTTTAAACGTCATGGGTTCGGGTCAGGTGTCCGATCAAAGCGGGACGTCTTGGTACCCGGTCATCACTTGCAGCAGTTACATTGTGGCAGTTCTAATTATGTCTCATTAATTTTGTAACTCACCAGTACACAAACGCCACATAATATACATTGCACAAAAGACGTCCTGGCGAGTGTCTGCAATCTGTGGTTGCTCTTTTTCTTGTATATTTTTACATGGCTTACAAGGACATTATTAGATACTAAACTGTATATGGGATTTGAGCCTGCTTCTCCAAAATCATGAGCTACATGCTCATAAGGAAGTGTCAACCCGGTTTACCAATAAGCTTGCTTTCACTTATGAATCAACAAATGGAATCCATCATCACTGCCAACATCAAGTGCTTCCTTTTTCAAACATCTTAGTCTCTTACCATCGATTTGGGGCTGGCAGGGTGGCTTCGAGATAAGCACACTCACCTCTAAGCTGTCTAGCGTGGGTTTGAATCCTGACGCAGCTATAAACTGTCATCCTAGTGTTTCACAGGCAGGATGATTCATCAATGTGTATCCCATCCCTTGGATGGATGTTAGCATTCGTTGATGTCCGTTAAACATTCCACAGTTTCTTTCGCGAATAGTATGTGAGCTATGGACGACACCCTGAACAGTTTTCAAATTCCTGCCCGAACCAACAGAAGGGAATGCATCAGCGGCACAGCCAATGATGCAACCCCACAGCCTTTTGCTGCATACTAACGAAGAACCATCAATTTGTATTCTCTCCTCATCACTGAACTTTAGATATGATGCTTCTTCTCAACGAGAAATGTTCACAGGCCCTTAAACAATGGTGAGGACCATCTACCTTGACACATCTCTGGAATTAGATGAAATCTGGCATACTGCCCTGTTTACGAAGCTCACTGCCTGTGGTCCGTAGACAAGGCCACCTTCATCCCTAACTTTGTGACTTCCTTCGATCATGCAGTCAACACGTTGCTATCAATGTAATCCTTTCCTCCCCTTTCCCAGTGGAGGTTGGAATTCCCTAATGGCAATGTATAATACGACCTCTCTTTCCTCGTATTCCTCAATGACCTCTCCGGTTCTTTGGAAAATCCTCTCTTCCTCTTTGCAGATGACTCTACATTATACCAGGCAGCACACCTTCCCACTGACAGGCAGGTCGCTGGATCACTCTCTGGTCAATTGGAATTGATCAAATGCTTATTTGACATAATATGGAACAAGTCTTTCAAGATTGGCAAATCTCTCAGTCTCTCTTTCACTGCAGAAACATTATCCATTGAATCGACCTTTCTTTTTCCAATGTCAGACATTGGAAGAGGTTTAGTCTCTTGAACATGTGGGCCTCACAATCTACTACCTCTCCTGGGCTGACCACTTGTCATAGTTGGCCTCCAAAGCCAGCCGCAGACTTGGAATCCTCCATTGTTCAAAATAATTCCTTGAAAAATCATAAATGCTGATAGCTCAACAGGCCATTGTTCATCACTCAATTGAGTCATGCTCTCCATGAGGCACGAGTACCTCCAGCAACAAAACATGTCTCTCCTAGATTCCAATGGAAATTATACCTTCATTGAGGCAGAAACACAACAATTGTTGGTCGTATTGCAGACAGGGTGGAGGCCTCTTTGTTTGTTGCTTCTTCTTCCACTTCTCTTGTTTTAAGACTGCACCTTCCATATTGATGGCTTCTGTTTTTTGTTTTTTTACGTCTGGTCTTTCTCTCTGAAACCTCCCCAAAACCAGTCCAACCTGAGCTTATTGTGCCTCCACTTTGACTTTTTCCGGACAAAAAATGGCTGAAGACAGGACGGAAAAAATTCTCTTTGTGAATTCACATCCTGATTGAGATGCCACCATCGGTTTTCTGCAATATCATGTCAGTGTTTCCAGTGGCGTTGCCAGCCATAACGACCAATCACATCACAGCAGCTGCAAGTATACAATGAAGTCATCATAAGTCAACTGTGAAAACATGGAAACACTGTGGGCGGCTGTTATGCGGGAACACAGAGCAACATTAACCACAATCAAGAGACAACACTAATACCATGCATACCAGCAGCTGCCATATTTACCAGACCTCAGCAATGCTCTTCTGGCACCACTGCAGCCAAACCGACTCAATTACAAACCGATAGCAATGCTGACACGAGGTCGCTCTATATTCTTTACCATCCAATGATCTAGTTTACAATATATTTTTGTCACGTGTGCAGAACAATTGAAATATCTGGAAGTTGAAAACGAGTTTCAACCAAAATAAATAAATAAAAACTTATTTGTCTCACCAGTTTCGAACTGGAACTGGATTCAAAAAAACATGTCTGCCATTTTACAGGTGTCATATGTCGAAGCGACGCACTTTGAGAACGTCCTTGCGAGCACGACGTTCAACAGGTGGAAAGTTCTGAAGAAATTGCGTGAAAAAGTTGACAAAGATCTGTAAGTGACACGAAGCCTCCTGCTTTATCTGTTTGCATTGATGTTGTATGATTCTGAGACAGTTCCATTTGCAATGAAAAAAATCACTAAATAAATAAATATATTTAAGCCCTTTATTGAAGTGCGGTGCTCTAAAATAAACTCGATAACATTTCATGGAGAATAACTTCGGGTGAACCTCCAACAGGCCCGAGACAGAAAAAAATAGTCTGGTTGTCATAAGCAGACCCACAATACCACTCAAATCTATTGATGATATAATGACGCATTAACTAAGTTATTTATCGTGAAACAAGATGGATTCCAACAACTGAGAATGAATATGTTTGATAATTACAGACTCGGTGGTGAAATGGTTAGAGTGTCCTCGCTGGGTCTCAGAGGTTGGTGGTGGTATAATGGTTAGAGTGTCCTCGCTGGGTCTCAAAGGTCGGTGGTGATGTCATGGTTAGTGTGTCCTCGCTGGGTCTCAGTGGTCAGTGGTGGTGAAATGGTAAGAGTGTCCTCGCTGGGTCTCAGAGGTCGGTGGTGATGTAATGGTGCGTGTGTCCTCGCTGGGTCTCAGTGGTCAGTGGTGGTGAAATGGTTAGTGTGTCCTCACTGGGTCTCAGTGGTCAGTGGTGATGTAATGGTTAGAGTGTCCTCGCTGGGTCTCAGTGGTCAGTGGTGGTATAACGGGGAGAGTGTCCTCGCTGGGCCTCAGAGGTCGGTGGTGGTGTCATGGTGAGAGTGTCCTCACTGGGTCTCAGAGATTGGTGGTGGTGTAATGGTTAGAGTGTCCTCGCTGGGTCTCAGAGGTCGGTGGTGGTGTAATGGTTTGTGTCCTCGCTGGGTCTCAGAGGTCGGTGGTGGTGAAGTGGTGAGAGTGTCCTCGCTGGGTCTCTGAGGTCGGTGGTGGTGAAATGGTTAGAGTGTCCTCGCTGGGTCTCTGTGGTCGATGGTTCAATCCCCATCTGAGTCATCCCAAATACTGAAGAAACAGTCTTTGCTGCTTCCTTGCATGACACTCAGCATTTAAACGGTTAAGCACGAACAACCAACACTGGGAAGGCAATGGCAAACCACCCAGTGTAACCCTTGTTGAGAAACTGCTTCAGCAGCACCAATGCTCTCTCTCTCTCTCTCTCTCTCTCTCTCTCTCTCTCTCTCTCTCTCTCTCTCTCTCTCTCTCTCTCTCTCTCTCTCTCTCTCTCTCTCTCTCTCTCTCTCTCTCTCTCTCTCTCTCTCTCTCTCTCTCTCTCTCTCTCTCTCTCTCTCTCTCTCTCTCTCTCTCTCTCTCTCTCTCTCTCTCTCTCTCTCTCTCTCTCTCTCTCTCTCTCTCTCTCTCTCTCTCTCTCTCTCTCTCTCTCTCTCTCTCTCTCTCTCTCTCTCTCTCTCTCTCTCTCTCTCTCTCTTTCTCTCTCTCTCTCTCTCTCTCTCTCTCTCTCTCTCTCTCTCTCTCTCTCTCTCTCTCCCCCCCCCTCCCACAATTTGCCAAAGCACAGTGACGTCACACTGTTTCACAGCCAATCATTGAGGGGATCGATTAGCCTCCGTCGAATATTGGGAAATATAAGCGATCTTGGTGGCCACAACAGCATCGGCCATTTGTATCTAATTATTTTCTCAATTATTAATTTTTCCTTCTACTTGTTCATTCAGATGGTTTTCAGGTGCAGCTGTCGTGAACGCATTCTACTCGGCCCAGCACAATGAAATACGTGAGTTTGTTAAGAGATTACAATGGCTTATCAGTCCCTCCGTGACCTGAGATTAATAACAATCATAATAATAATAATAATAATAATAATTAATAATTGCTAATACTGCATTGCGTTTCTACTGTCTTTTTACAACTCTTTAACTTTGTGTTTTTTTCTGTCAAATTGACAATCCTCTTGTTGTTCATATCTTACACCGACAGTGTTTCCAGCAGGGATTTTACAACCTCCATACTTCTCGGTTGGACAGCCCATGTCTCTTAATTTTGGGGGCATCGGAATGGTCATTGGACATGAAATTACTCACGGTTTTGATGACAATGGTAAGCTCCTTTGTTCTCAACTTTCGGCCCCAATTCCTTCCCGCTTGGTTGATCATTTTGAGTTGAACTTTCAAAGTCGTTGCTGCAGAAGCCATGTCAGGGCGACGAGATTTCAATTTCGGGCACTGTGCTCAATTGCTTGACATTGCATGCGATGTTACCACCGGCTTTGAGAGACGACTGCGATGTTTTGCTTTCACCCAGGTCGTCACTATGATAAAGATGGAAATATGGTGGACTGGTGGTCCAATTCATCTGCGAGTAACTTCTATGAAAAGTCTCAATGCATCGTCGACCAGTACGGGAACTTCACCTGGGATCTTGCAGGGGGACAGAATGTAAAGCTTTTTGAGATTACAAGATTTGTGTCAGTCAATTTTAAAATTTTTATCACACTGGAAAAAAATCCAGTTCCTAAACCTGTGAGTGACGTATCTTCCTGAAGTTCTCTCTCGCGTAAAATATCCTGCAGTTGTTTATGTGGCAGTGGGAAAGTGGACTGTCAGAATCTGGGGTCTTGGCACGGTCTTTTAAGTCCAATCGATTTTCCCGAAGTGATGATGTGCTCGAGCTCCGATGCTCCAAACTACTTTATCACTGTGATCCAGTTACAATGAATGGCTGACCAATAATCCCTGACAAGCATCAAAAGACATCCACTTTCCATATGTTCCATTCCATTGGGACCACGCTCTGTACAGAGCGTCGGTGCTGCTGAAGCAGTCTCCTGGTCTATTGGGCACAATCCTGGACGGGTCGCCGCTCTGACGCAGGATACTCGAATGGTGCAATCATCCCAACAAGCTGGTTCTCATTTTGCCGACCTCGGAAGGATGACAGGATGAGTCAACCCCACCCGGTATTAATTCAATGGTGGAGTAGGGTTTGAACTCAGGACCCTCGGATTCCAAGCTCACCACCCGAACCATTAAGCCAACACCAGGCACATATGTTCAACCTTTCGATATGGACACTGAGAGGTGAAGAACGGGCACATTTACAGGACAAAACGAGAACAGCGCTCGGTTGAGCGCAAACCGCTTCAACAAGGAAATCCAACACAGGTGGAGACCATTGAGCCCATCGTGCCTGCGCGAACACCACCCAACCCAAGATCCAAAGAAAATACAAAAAAAATGAAGATAAATGTTTTTAATTAATTTTGTGATATATATATATATATATATATATATATATATATATATATATATATATATATATATATCTTCTTCTTCTTCTTCTTTCGGCTGTTCCCATTAGGGGTCGCCACAGCGGATCACCCGAATGATCCGCATAGTGATTTGGCACATGTTTTACGCCGGATGCCCTTCCTGACGCAACCCTGGTCGCCTCTTACGACACAGGGATATGGTACACCTATTTTAACCGGGGTATACACCGGCCCAGTATACTGGTACTCATTTCGCCGACCTCGGAAGGATGACAGGCTGAGTCAACCCCCTGGTGTATTAATTCAGTGGCCCAACGGGGCTTGAACTCAGGACCTGTTGGATCCCAAGCCGCTGCCCTAACCACTGCGCCAACACCAGGCTCATATATATATATATATATATATATATATATATATATATATATATATATATATATATATATATATGTATATATATATATATATATATATATATATATATATATATATATATATATATATATATATATATTCTTTTCTTCTTTTTCTCTTTTCTCTCTCTCTCTCTCTCTCTCTCTCTCTCTCTCTCTCTCTCTCTCTCTCTCTCTCTCTCTCTCTCTCTCTCTCTCTCTCTCTCTCTCTCTCTCTCTCTCTCTCTCTCTTTTCTCTTTTTCTTCTTTTTCTCTTTTCTTTTTTTCTTATTGTTTTTTTTCTTTTTTCTCTTTTTCTTTCTTCGTCTTTTTTTTCCTCTTCTTTTTCTTCTTTCTTCTTGACTTACTTTTTCTTCTTTTCTTTCTTTTCTTTTTTTCTTCTTCTTCTTTTCGTTTTTCTTCTTTTTTTTTCTTCTTCTTTCTTCTTTTCTCTTCCATGCTGAATAGCTTACATTTTGTATCCCACTGATAGGCCGCATTTGGATCCGAGGCCTTAACCAAAATATAATCAGCTTCTTCGTGTCACCTATCCAACTCATCGACGGTCTAGTTTTGCCATAATCCATCCACAACGTTTTTAAATATTGTGCTATGTATCATTTTTGGCTCCATCTCTCAATGCTGATCACAATCACTGAAGAATTAAAAAAATTCTCCGATCTGAATCGGGATCGAGGCGAAAATTGAATGTATTCGTCCTCATCACACAACCAACTCATCCACCAAGTTCCGTCCGAATCCAGCCGTCACCTTTTGAGATATCTTGTTATATATTGTTTTTAGCCCTCTCACTCAACGGGGAAGAATCTCTCCAAAAATTCTCAGATCCGGCTTCGGATCTTCACCAATATTTAATCAATTCGTCCTCATCCATACACAACCTGCCCACCAAGTTTTATCCAAATCCATCCACAAGTTTGTGAGCTATCTTGCTCACAGACAGACAGACAGACGAACAGGGGTTAAAAAAACTTCAGTCCCCCTTCGATTGCGGAGGAAATGAAACTAGTTTATTTGACTCCCATCCACCTAGTTTACAAATAATTCCATTTTACTTTTTTGTTGAATATTATGGAGAAACATGAATATTATAATACAAAATAAACAAATCGATGAGCTCACACAAATAAGGATGTTACGAGCTCATTTTAGATGATTACCTCTATCTCATCTCGGTTCAAACTGGAATATACAGTGAGGTTTAAAAATTGGTGCATTTTGAATGGCTGGTGCAATGGATGGATGAGACGTTGCTCATCGCGCACATCCGTCGCTGTGCTCCTTGAGCCCTGGCATGGGGGAAGCACCATTTACTGTACCTATAATTGTCTGCGTTGTCTTATCGACATCACTCAGGAACTATAGATCCAGCTGATTGAACCGAGCTCGCGTCCAATGCATCCAGCTCTGGTGCATCTCTCAACCCCTTTCCCACCATCCAGCGTTCCCCAAGCCAAGCTCTCCCCAAGTCTGTTACTATCCTACGGTGTTTGCCTTCTTGTGGTCAAACCAGTCAAGTCGTAGTCACCACATAGCCCCAAGGGTATGCCCCATTTCCCCCCACAGTGCTCTTCATTCAGATCATCGCGTCACATTCTTTGCCATCTGTCGTGTGATTTCTACATCAATGGAGCATCCTGCGGTGGGAGTTCCACCAGTGCATCTCTTCCTTAATCTTGTAACGAGGTGCAACTGCCTCTTCCTCAAATATTTGCACAGCTGCTGTAGAACAATTAAGAAAAAGTCTCCAGTCTTGAGATCGAAATTGTTTCCCACGAGAGCCGTTCGCGCCTTGTTTATGTAGCTGCAGAGAACACCTAAAGGGATTTCCTGAATTTTACATCTTGCCATCTTAGTTTCTGCAAGATCATATTCAGACAAGACAATACAGGCGAGACAAAGGTTATGCTATAATTTTTTATGGCAAATCCATGAAACAAAGTCTATCAAGCAATATCTATGCACGTACGCATGTTGTGTATAAAATTGATACATCAAATCGATCGCATATTATATAACCGTGTTCGATTTTCTTTTATGTTTGCATCCCCAGCTCTGTGGTGTTAACACTCTCGGAGAAAACATTGCGGACAATGGAGGCATAAGGCAAGCTTTCAAGGTACGTACATTGTATCAGCATCCCAGAGCTTTGTCTCGTGCAGGGGTCTCCAACCTGCGGCCCGCGGGCCACATGCGGCCCCTGAGACGGATTTATGCGGCCCGCGGTGCCATATTAAGTTTACATTACAATGCGGCCCGCAATACTGCCAATTTGTCAGGATCAATGATCAAAGCGTTCTGTAATTTTTATGATGATTTTGATTCATATTAGACACATGTATTTTTAACACGATTATTCATTTATCATATTCGTTGGCAAGAAAAATATATTCAGCACTAATTTTTGTTTAAATTTCCACATATTCATTATATATATATATTTTTTTTTTTTCGGAATTTAGCATCCTTTTTTTGGGTGCGGCCCTCCGCCCCTCACCACTTTGGTTTTGTGGCCCTCTGCCCAAAAAGGTTGGAGACCTCTGGTCTCGTAGTTGTATTTCTTACAATCAGGTGATCAGCTGAATTCACGAAAATTCACGTCTTTGTGGACTCTGGAACCTTTTATTCAACCACAAGTCTAAAACTCGTCAAAAATGACAGGACCAAGAGCATCCCCCCCCCACCCTCCTATCACAACCATAATAGCACAGTTGTTAAAGAATATAATTCACAGAGTCGTGGATTCACTGCTGTTTCCGAAGAAAAGTATGATTATTCAGATGCGTGTTGTAAAAGTTTTGGACGGAATAAATTCACCTTTCCACAGTGGAAACAAAATGGCGAATGGCGCGAACACTGATATTGCATGTGCTCCCTTTCAGTGACGAATGTGACGTCACTTCCTGTGTGACAGATAAATAAATATACAGGGCTCTCTCTCTCGGTGGATGGAGGTGATGTTTTCACCTCGGTCTGTTTGTTTGTGAACAGGATATCTCAAAAAGTTGTGGATGGATTCGGACACAACTTGATGGACGGGTTGGATTTGTAACAAGGACGAAATTATTTGATTTCGGTAAAGATCTGAATCTGGATCTGTATCCATTAATTTTTTTTGGTGAATTTTTTTCATCATTGAGAGATGGGGCTAAAAATGACATATAGCACAATATCTCAAAAGGTTGTGGAGGGATTCGGGCAAAATTTGGTGGACAGGTTGGATATGTAACAAGGAAGAATTGGTTAGATTTTGGTGAAGATCTAAATCTGGATCCGGATCTGAGAATGTTTTAAAGAGATTTTTTTCACCATTGAGAGATGGGGCTAAAAACGACATATAGCACAATATCTCAAAAAGTTGCATAGGGAAGCGGGCACAATCTGGTAGACAGGTTGGGTATATAACAAGGATGAATTGATTCGATTTTGGTGAAGATCTAAATGTAGATCCGGATCTGAGAACTTTTTAAAAGAGATTTTTTTCATCAGTGAGAGATGGGGCTAAAATGACATGTAGCATGATATCTCAAAAAGTTGTGTAGGGATTCGGGCAAAATCTGGTGGGCAGGTTGGGGATGTAACAAGGAAGAATTAGTTAGATTTTGATGAAGATCTAAATCTGGATCCGAATCTGAGAACTTTTTAAACGAGATTTTTCACCATTGAGAGATGGAGCTTAAAACGACATGTAGTACAATATCTCAAAAAGTTGTGGATGGATTCGGACGAAAGAAACTTGGTGGGCAGGTTGGGAATGTAAAAGGGAAGAATTGCTTCGATTTTGGTGAAGATCTGAATCCGGATCTGGATCTTTGAATTTTTTCAGTGATCTGAGAATTCTTCACCATTGAGGAATTTTTAGCCAAATTTTAGCATTTGGCTAAAACGATATATAGCATGGTCTCTGAAAAAGTTACAGACAGATATGGACGAAACTTGGTGGATGAGTTGGTTAGGTGACGAGAACAAGCTGATTAAATTTTAGTTCCGCTCCAAATCCAGATCCGACCGATCAGTGGGATACAAAATGTAAACTAATCAGCCTGGCGGAAGTATGCACTCTTCTGAGTGGCCATTCTAGTATACATATACATTTTACATGATGTATGTTTGTGAAGCATCGATGCATTTTGCTTTCAGTTTAACTAGCATTGAACTCGCCACTTTTCTGACAGTAGTTGGGCAACATAACTTATATATGTTACAGGACAGTATCGCAGTTCATTGACAGTCAATATTTACATCTCTTTTTATTCCAGAAACATTTTGTGTACTGCTACCAGCACAGTGTTAATTTAGTAACAATTTCATAATTATGCAAATAATTTATTGGCAAAAAACAACATTATTAATTTGTTTTTTGTTCCCAGGGATCAAAAGTTACTTTGTCTTGTTTTTTTCTTCTTCTTTGTTCCAAGTTGCACAATGCAATTCTAATCAAGTCGTGAATAATACACTGCAGTAAATGCCGAGACTCGTGCAAGACGTAATGCCATTATGACGTCACAGACGCAACACCATCTTACGACACCGCCATCTTACTGAATCTGTCATCCTGATGCCGAGCATTTGGCATTCAGTTGCGGACGTTGGCTAGCAAGATAGAGTCAAATATTTGGGCTATGGTGTTGAACTGCCATCAGCCAAGCGACGGGACGGGTTGAGTGCTGGATGGTGGAATGATGTGCATGTCCTTGGAGGCCTAACCCAGCACTAGACTTAATGACACAACGTGACAGACAGAGGGAGGGAGGGAGGACAGACGGAGAAATCCCGTGACTTTAAACAATATTAAAATGAGATAATGATTGGAAGTTTTAACTCAGAATGTTTACCAACATTATTGTTTTTGAGTATGTCTTAGAGACGACAATTTTTTTTTCGTTAAGGTGAAGCAAATACATCTGTTTTTAAAAACTAAAAATATCCAGATATGATCATTAGCAAAACAAAAATTGGTTCACATTAAAAACAAACAAATTCAACTATTCAGCAATTTACAATGTTGTTGAATTTCCAATTGATTTTTACGAAAGCAGCCACGTCCCTTTGTCCGTCTCTGATTGGCTGCCAAGCTTATATTAGTGTGTCGCGTGCGTTTCACAAACAAGCAGGGACTCCAAATGATGAGACACGGCTGATTACCATAAAGAAACTAGAGGGGGAGCACTCGGTGGAGTGCAAAACCTCCGCCGCCAATACTGCTGGGTCACTCAAGTGAACCTGATATCCTATTCATTAAATATGATGTCAACAGTGCTCACAGAGTTATAGTTTCCAACTTTCCCTTTTACTTTTAACTTTTACATACTCAATTAATTCGTCATAACGAGATTCCTTGAGACAGAAATTGATTTTACGTGGGTATATCCACCTGAAGTTCCAAAATCAGCCGCAATTATAATTTTGGCATGTTTTTTGTTGGAAATCACTTTTAACATCCAGAAATGCAAAAAAAAAATCGAAATTTTGTTGAAAAAAAAGTTTCAAAATTTTCTAAGTTTTTTTTTTATTTTTTCTCCAACAATTTTTTTTTTTCGGGTTGGAAATCACTTAAAACATGAAGAAATGCAAAAACAAAAATTCAAATTTTTTTTAAATGGCCGCCATAGCGGCCATATTGGACTTTGGACCAAGTCCAAAATCTAATGGCATGGTCCTTGGACCATACCTAATCCCCCCACCAAGTTTCGTCGAAATCCGTCGAGGAGTTTTTCCGTAATACTGTTCACAAACAAACAAACAAACAGACAGGGATGAAAACAGTAACCTCCGTCCATCTTTGATGGCGGAGGTTAAATATATAATTACTGAGATGGTTATTAAGTTGTTTCATTTTTTTTTAACTGCCTACTGGGGCATTTTTATCTCACCTGGAACAAATTGTTCAGGTGAGGTATTGGCATTGCACAGAGTCCATTCGTCAGTCAGTGATTCTGTGTGTAAACACTCGGAAACTTCTTCCCTGAAACGACACGCACTGTTTTGATGAAACTTGACCACAACCTTCATCACCCGTGATGTACCACAAAAAAATTTCAGGGCATTTAAAATAAATCAGTGTTTCGAGTTGGCTTACAGGAGGTCAAAGTCGGGGGGCTTACGGGAGTTTGGAGAACTTCTGAGAACCAAGACCTTCGGATGCCTTGCAAATCCCATCAAAAAAAAATTGCATCCTAAGTTGGTCAATTTAAAGTCAAAGATCGTGACTATTCCGGGATCGCTACTTTTCACTTCTCAAAACGTATTCACCCGATTTCGATGTAACTTGGGAGGAATCATCTCTGCACGGCATTTTCACAAGTTTGTTCAAACCATCGGCGAATTTACATATTTTGTGGGTCATCCATACCGACCAGTGGTTCTACCAGGTGAGCCCAGGGGCATTGTCCTCAATTTTTTTTCTGGAAAGATGCGAAGGACGACATTTTACAATATTGAAATACATGAAGCACTCTCGTTACGCATTATTACCTCTGTTTGTCTGTCTCAAAAAGTTGTGGACAGGTTGGGTGTATGAAAAGGATGAATCGATTCGATTTTGGTGAAGATTCAGATCCAGATCCAGATACGAGAATTTATTTTTTTTAAGTGATTCTTTCACCATTGGGGGTTAAACATCGATAGGTCCAAAAACGATATATAATAACACGATATTTCAAAAAGTTGTGGATGGATTCTGGACAAAACTTGGTGGATGAGTTGGGTCGGTGACAAGAACAAGCTGGTTCAGGTCCGAATGCAGATCCAGTCTATCATTGGGATAGAAAAATGTAAACCGTTCAGCCTGCCGGAGGTTTGCTCTCTATCAAGTTCGAGTTATTCTAGTTGTTAGTTGAAATTGTTTGTGGTGGTGACTGGTGAGTGGGTAGGAGAAGGACCCACCTCACCGCATTGCCACCTCCCCCATTTTAAATTCACATTTGCTGTATATAATGCTATGTTTGTGTCCGTCTTTTGTGAATGGGCATATGTTGACGAAATATAATGAAGTGGATAACGTGTAGATTTTACAGAGAGCCACAGCTCCCACGAATCCGGTTTCCCATTTCCCCAAATCCCGTTGATGCGAAGTATTATTTAATTATGCCCCTGGTGCCGTATTGCCCTGGGCTCAATACACACACCCAGGGGACGCGAAGCGATACGAACATGGAGGGATGTTCGGCCGGCTCAGTTATGCCTCGACTAAGACTTTTGAAGAGAGGGGTGCCTCAGAGTCAGATAAGGTGATCAGCACCTGCAGTTGTTGGAGCGAGAGTGAGCCTGAACTTCGTCTGAGCTTCACCCTCAGTTCATCTGAGTCTCAGTTGATGACTTAAATAAGGGGGTCCATGAGGTGTGCATCGGCAACAAGCTCCACCCAGAGCTCTGGACTAGGGGCTTCTCATTATTGTACCCCCAAGGAACAGTGGCAGGTACAATACAGTAATGATACGCCACCAGAGCAGCAATAACTGCTCTGGTGACGCACGGTGGAACTGGTGGCAGACGAAAGAACCGGCGGTATACGAGCCTGAGGAGCAAGAGGCTGCACCATCTCCCAACCCGAATGGGTTTTTCTTCTTTATTCTCCTGAATATTACACTGCATTGTCAATTTTCCCTGCTATTCCCCATTATCCTTTGGCTGGAAACAGCTCCCTGACTCAAGTGGGGAGTTGGGTAACGGATAAGTGTACGTGTTAAATTAGTCGCGTGCCGAGGTTCCATCAGTTTCATGCCTTCCGTGTGTTTACTATATCATTAAATAAGGATCGTGTTTCATAAAGCGCTCTGATTTTGTATTATTATTATTATTATTATGAAATTGTTCGTAGTGGTGAGGCAGCTATCTTGTTTGTCGTCTTTGTCAGGAGATCCCGCTAGGTAGCAAAGAGCCGTTGAGATTTGGGCCGTGGACTAGGGTCACGTGACCATTCGCCCCTCCTGGCCCAACTTAGGGGATCGCTCAGTGATTCTGGGGTAAATACGCTCAACACGACAGTATTCCACCCAAGACCCCCAGTCACGTTACAGTATTTACATTAAACAAACTTCCATCACCGATTAGGAATTACATTAGGGTAATGACTTGACAATGGATAGCAAATGCACATCTATTTATGATGCCTCCAAATCTCACCACAGGCCTAT
This sequence comes from Eptatretus burgeri, assembly GCF_056783735.1. Taxonomy (NCBI): domain Eukaryota; kingdom Metazoa; phylum Chordata; class Myxini; order Myxiniformes; family Myxinidae; genus Eptatretus; species Eptatretus burgeri. Next base: position 68,249 of record NW_028222108.1, read on the forward strand.
AAGAGATGGCAAAGCCAACACCATCCTGAGAAAGCCCTGCCTGGGTTGAGCCTCAGCCACGAACAACTCTTCTTTATCAACTTTGCTCAGGTGTGCCTCTCAAAAATCTACATATGTTTTTCTTTCTCCAGATGTTGGAGCTCATGGAAGAGGTGAATAGCAGAGGGTGGAGTGCATGATGGATTTATGAAGAGTATAAAAACTAGGAAGTGTAAACAAATCCTTCAGAGATACGTATCGGATGTAACATATGTTGATGATGAGACGGCACGCATTAAATGATTGAAATGATGAGCAGGACTGGACCAATGCTGGACAATAGTTGCACATATAAAATAAGATGGGGATGAAGAATAATACGTGATGTTTTTTTTTCTGGATTTACGTGGGTAAACAAGGAGTGAGTGGATGATGAGTATGTTCATCGGAGTCGGGGGCTGCATTGAGGCAGATGATAGGAAGGCAAGACAATAATATCGCAGGAAGATGAAATTAAATATTATCTAAAGAAACTTGCACTCTGTCATTGGTGGAAGAAAAGCAATTTCTGAGGCTCACCGTCTTACTTATCATGCCAAGAATCCTCAGATCTACAGGTGGTGGACAGGAAAATGGAAACACCGATGTAAAGTCACTTAATGGGGCATTGGTCCATGACGTGCGTCCGGTACGACCTGTAGGTGCCGTGGTATGGAGTCCACCACCGTCAGGAATTCTGCAGGAGGAATGCGACACCATTCTTCCACGAGAAAAATCAATCAACTCACATCTGTTTAAATGGTTTCAAGCATCGTTCCAGAATATCCCAAAAATGCTCGATTGCGTTCAGATCTGGTGACCGAGAAGGCCATGGATGACACATGGCTAACATCAGTGTCGTGCTCATCAAACCATTGGGTGAGCACACCTCTGTGGATTGGGCATTGGGGGGGGGGTCTCCTCTTGGAGCCATGCAAGCCACGATGATGGGCAACCAGGTCTGTGCAGCATTTTTATACATGACCCTAAGCATGCTGGGATGTTATATGCTGAATTAACACATGAGCCACACCTGTGTGGAAGCCGTTGCTTGGTGTCCCTGATTTACCCAGGTGTTTCCATTTTTTTGTCCATTATCTGTACATCATCAAGAGGTTTTTCAGGTGGAAGGCAGAAATTGCTTCCCAAAGCAGGGAGCATTATTCCACAGAGATTCATGAACATATTAACCCTTTGGAGGATGTTGGTAAAGTGTGTGTGCACATCGAGACAGATGGAGAAAGAGATAGAGATATATGCCAGCCATGCCATAAAGCTCAGATGAGCAACAACATTCTCCTTTGCTTCTTAGGGTTCCCAAAGGTTGCCTGGGTGATGGAAATCTTTACCAGGATGCAATCTGAAGACTTCACAGAAGCAGAGAGGGAGAAAGTGCATTATATACAGCGCCGATAGAAAGTCCACACCCCCTTTCAAAATTTTCACCTTTTGTTGCTTTGTCGCCTGAAATTAAATTGCATTAAATCAGACTTTTTACACTTTTATTTGGACATCGTAACCCACAACTTCGAAGTGAAAAACAAATTCTACAAATTTCAGAAAAATTTATTCCAAATACAAAACTAGAATATCTTGGTTGGATAAGTTTCCACTCCCCCACCTTGATAATAGCAATTGTAAATGAGCTCAGGTGTAACCAATCACCTTCAAAATCACACACCAAGTTAATTGGCCTCCACCTGTGTTAAATTGTAGTTATTCTGTTAATTTCAGAATAACATCAGCTGTTCCTGCAGGTTTCCTCTGCTGGATGGTACATTTTAGAGCAAAGACTCAACCACGAACACCAAGGAGCTTTCAAAAGACCCCGGGGATAAAGTTGTAGAAAGTAACAGATAAGTGGATTGGAATAAAAAATATTTCAAAGGCCTTGCCTATCCCTTGGAGCACAGTCAAGACAATCATTAAGATGTGGAAGGCATATGGTATTACTAAGACCCTGCCTAGATCAGACCATCCCCCCAAACTGGATGACGAAGCAAGGAGGAGACTGATCAGAGAGTCCACCAAAAGGCCAATGGGAACTTTGAAAGAGCTACATGCCTTTATGGCAAAGACTGGTGATTGTGTGCATGTGACAACAATATCCCAAACACTCTACAAGTCTGGCTTGTATGCTGGGGTGGCAAGAAGGAAGCCATGGCTCAATAATGCCCACCTTGAGTCCTATTTGAGGTGTGCAGAAAAACCACTCTGGAGATTCTGCAGCCATGTGGCAAAAAGTTTGGTGGTCTGACGAAACAAAGATGGAACTTTTTGGCCGAAATACAAAACGTCACATTCGGCACAACCCCGACACAGCACATCACTCAAAGAACACCATCCCTACTGTGAAGCATTGTGATGGCAGCATCATGTTTTTGGGATGTTTCTCATCAGCAGGGACTGAGGCACTTGTTGGGATAGAAAGGAAAATGTATGGAGCAAAATACAAAAAAATCCTCGAGGAAAACCTGCTGCTCTCTGCAAGAAAGCTGAAATTGGAACGGAAGTTCACCTTTCAACATGGCATCAACCCAAAGCACACAGCCAAAGCTACACTGGAGTGGCTGAGGAACAAAAAGATAAATGTCCTTGAGTGGCCCAGTCAAAGCCCCCAACCTAAATCCAATCGAAAATCTGTGGCATGACTTGAAGATTGCTGTCCATCAACGCTCCCCACACAGCTTCACTGAGCTTGAACAGTTTTGTACAGAAGAAATGGGTAAATATTTCCCAATTAAGATATGCAAAGTTGGCAGAGACCTTTCCCTATAAACTCACAGCTGTAATTGCTGTCAAAGGTGCTTCCACCACAAGTATTAACTGAGGGTGGGGGCGGGGGGGGGTGGTGGACACTTATCCAACCGAGATGTTCGAATTTTGTATTTTAAATTAATTTTCTGAAATTTGTATAATTTGATTTTCACTTGGAAGTTTTGGGTTACGACGTGTAAATAAACGTGGAAAAAAGTCTGATTTTATGTAATTTAATTCCAGGCTAGAAGGAAATCAAAGGTAAAAATTTTAAAAGGGGGTGTACACTTTCTATCGGCACTGTATATTTGAGGGAATGCAAGACGTCATCACATCTTAAAGGGCGCACGATACATTTTAAGGAATCCCGGATGAGAAGATTACCGGTTGAACGATACTCCAGTAAGCTACCAAAAGGCCATTGCAGCAATTTCATGACCGGCAGTCAATCATTTAATTCCCAGCAATCTATTATGATAGCAATTGAAGAACAAGTTCAAACAAAGTTCGTTGCCGGTTCCGGTTCTTGAGCGACAGTGGTGGTTCTTCCTCAGGGTCTCTGCTGACTTTCTCAAAGATGAGTTTTCTGGTCGTTTCTGTCGCGTTTTTACTGTTATTTTTTTGTCTGTGTGTTTGTCTGTGTGTTTACTTTGTGTTTCCTGTTCGGTCTTGCGGTAAAACTTGTGTTAATTGTGGAGTTTTTGTCGTCTTTTCATATTGGGGTTCCTTGAGGCCGACCATTCTTCTTGTTCGTGTGCGAGATCATTTTTATTGTATTTTCTCCTTACTAGTGCGTGTCTGTAAGTGTGTGGCCGTACGTGCAAAAAAAAAAGAAAAAAAAAGAAGAATTGTGACGTCAATTGTGATGTCATAGCACCATATCCTGTCATTGGTTTGGTAAATAAATGGCCATAACTTGGGAACCACTTGGGAAACAGCTGAAACGGATGAAGAAGAATATCAAACCTTGAAAAGGCACAGACTCAGGTCCCCAGCGCCAATTGTGACGTCATATCAAACGAAGAAGAATTGTGACGCCTCCTCTCTCTCTCTCTCCCCCCCTCTCTCGCCCTCCTCTCTCCCCCCCCCTCTTTCCCCCCTCCTCTCTCCCCCCCTCCTCTCTCGCTCCTCTCTCTGTAAATGTATTCACAAATGTATTCACAAAAAACAATAAATAAATAAATAAACATTAATTGTGACGTCGTTCGTGACGTCATAGCACCGTGTCCTGTCATTGGTTTGGTAAATAAATGGCCATAACTTGGGCACCGCTTGTCCGATTAATATCAAACCTTGAAAAGGCACATACTCAGGTCCCCAGCGTCGATTGTGACGTCATACCAAACGAAGAAGAAGAATTGTGACGTCAATCGTGGAAAAATAAAGAAATAAACATTAATTGTGACGTCATTCGTGATGTCATAGCACCGTGTCTTGTCATTGGTCGACAGATAAATGGCCGTAACTTGGGAACCACTCTTCCGATTGATATCGAACCTCGAAAAGGCACATCCGCGGGTCCCCAGCAATATTCCTGGAAAGTTTCAATCAGATTGGACCAGCGGTCGTCGAGAAACGGCGGTCGCATACAGACACACATACAGACAGACACACACACACATAGATTGCTGGAATTATAGATAGACAAGTGCGGGCCCGAAGGTGCGGGTCCGTAGGTGTGGGCCCGTAGGTGCGTAAACGACGACTGGATTGCGGCATTTTTTCACCCCCCCTCACCCCCCTCTCGCCCCCTCCTCTCTTGTGCCAGTACCCTCTCTCATGGGTGAGGCGATCCAGTATGTGCAGCTTCGTTCCTTCGCTCTCGTAAACGACGACTGGATTGGGGCATTTTTTCAATTAGATCGGACCGACCGTATCATAAATGGCCATAACTTGGGAAACACCTGCGAAACATACTCATGTCCCCAGCGTCAATTGTGACGTCATATCAAACGTAGAAGAATTGTGACGCCCCTCTCTCTCGCCCCCCCTCGCTCCCCCCTAGTCTCGCCCCTCCTCTCTCCCCCTACTCTCTCGTCCCCACTCTCACCCCCTCTCTCGCCCCCTCCTCTCTCCCCCTCTCTCGCCCCCTCCTCTCTCCCCCTCTCTTGAATTGTGACGCCCCTCTCTCTCACCCCTCTCTCCCTCCCCTCTCTCGCCCCCTCTCTTGTCCCCTCTCTCCCCCTCCTCTCTCGTCCCTCTCTCTCGCCCCTCTCTCTTGCCCCCACTCTCATCTCCCTCTCTCGCCCCCTCCTCTCTCCCCCTCTCTTGAATTGTGATTCCCCCTCTCTCTCTCACCCGCGCTCTCTCCCTCACCTCTCTCGCCCCCTCTCTTTCCCCCTCTTTCTGCCCTCCTCTTTCCCCCTCCTCTCTCGCCCCTCTGTAAATGTATTCGCAAAACACAAATAAATAAACATTAATTGTGACGTCATTCGTGACGTTATAGCACCGTGTCCTGTCATTGCTTTGGTAAATAAATGGCCATAACCTGGGCACCGCTTTTCCGATTTATATCAAACCTTGAAAAGGCACATACTCAGGTCCCCAGCGTTGATTGTGACGTCATACCAAATGAAGAAGAAGAATTGTGACATCAATTGTGGGGAAAAATAAAGAAATAAACAAATAAACATTAATTGTGACGTCATTCGTGACGTCATATCACCGTGTCTTGTCATTGGTTGACAGATAAATAGCCGTAACTTGGGAACCGCTCGTCCAATTGATATCAAACCTCGAAAAGGCACATCCGCGGGTCCCCAGCAATATTCCTGGCAAGTTTCAATCAGATCGGACCGGCGGTCGTCGAGAAACGGCGGTTGCATACAGACGGACAGACAGACACACACACACACACACATACACACACACACACACACACACACACACACACACACACACACACACACACACACACACACACACACACACACACACACACACACACACACACACAGATTGCTGGAATTATAGATCGATGCAGAAACTGATGTTGTTGAAAAAATTAGGATTACGAAAATATTATCTCATACATGTCGTTATATCGATGATATTTGTGTGGTAAACTTTAATTTTTTTGACAGGCAGCTTCACAAGATTTATCAAGATAACCTGATTGTAAACAGGAGTGGTATTGATTGTACAGTTGCTGCATATCTGGATGTGTTGGTTAGAGTTGGACTGAATGGTTTTAGTACAAGTGTATATAATAAAGTTGATGATATCAGTTTCCTGGTAGTCTTGTACACCTTTCCAGGAAGCAATTGTACCAATTAAAATGGGATACAATGTCTTTTCATCTCATCTACTTAGATTTGCAAGAATTTGTTCAGTTAAGGATGATCATAAAGTTGATGATTTCAGATTAACATCTTCTACTCTATATACTGTATATGTATGTGTATATTGTTGTGGTTACCAGATTCGCAAACCACCATTCAGGTCCCTTAGGTGAGGTATCTCGGTAAGTGCATGTGTAGTTAGGCCCAAACCCGTTGTCTAGTGGGAATACATGTCATTTATACGTGCTGCGACTCTTTAGGATAGCCGTTTTTCTTTTACTATCTTTATTTTGGACCAACCGCCATGATCACAACCACAACATCAACCACCGACCACAACCACCGCTTCACCACAACCGCCACGACCTTCACGTCACACCTCGCAACCGTAGCATCGCCACCGTTCTTGCCCCGCTGTGGGTACCGGTGTTGGACTCATGCAGAACGCGCGTCGAACAGCGTGTACAAAATCACGGATTTTGTGCTTCAAAAACGGATCAAAAACGACACACGCCCACTTTTTGCCGTCCAATCGGTGAGCGAGGGGCGAATTGGCCCCGCCCCCAGGGCGATCGATATATGCAAATTTGTGGATCAAAAAGCCTTCACGCCCACTTTTTCTCGGGCCAATGGGGAGCGAGGTGAAAGGTCAAAGGGAGGGGGTCAAAGGCGAAGTTACGGGGGGATAAAAGGACG
>NW_028222109.1:0-25000 GCF_056783735.1 Eptatretus burgeri
ACACAGGATGCTGGCTCTCCCTTATTCCCCTCCGGGAAGGGAACGTAGGGGTTGGGAGTAGGCAAGGATGACTATAGGTTAGCCGGACAGAGACAATAAAGGGGGTTAGGGAGACAATTTATAGAGGGGGAAATAAAAAAAAAGTTGGGGCTACGTTGGTTTTTTTGCAAACTAAGGGAGTGGGTATGGACAGAGACAGGCACAGGCGATAGGTTGGGAGGGAGACAGTTGGGTAGGTCTGAGCCCGCCTTCCGAGTGGCCAGCACCACTGCACTCCCTCCACCAACTTTATCTGCCGGCTGTTTTACGACAAGGCCTGTGCCGGTCAGCTTCACCATCGGCCCGTTTTGCTACAACGGCCTTGTCTTGCCTTGCCACACCTTGTCTGCCTGCCTTTGACATGACCCCATGCCTGTAGCCCTTTGGTTCATTTGCCCCATTCCTGTTCATTGCCATGTGCGCCAGGATCATCGCGCCTGCTGCAGGGACTGCCCTGGAGGCAGCCGCATCACGGGACCGCATCGGCAGCCCGTGCAACGTTTGTTTGCTGCGTCAAGATCATCGTGCGTACTGCAGGGACTGCCCTGTAGGCAGCCGCATCACGGGACTGCATTGGCAGGCCGTGCACTGTGTTAATCCATCCATCCATCCATCCCCATTGCTTTTATTGCTTGAGTCAGCACCATTCACTGTTCTGCAGGGACTGCCTTGCAGGCAGCCGCACACGGAGACTGCATTTGTGCAGCCCGTGCACCGTTTTGTGTTCACTGCGCTCATTTCACGGGGGAGGCATAGGACTGCGTTTGAGCAGCCGGCCACATTCCCTGCACTGCATTTATTTCATGAGCCAGAGACTGCATGTGAGCAGCCTGGCTCCCTGCTGTTTTATCTTGCAGAGTCCATCGATCCTGGGCCATGGTGTAGTGTAAAATTTAAAAGTAAAGGTTAAGATTGTACATGGTATTGCTTGCCCCCTGCATGTTTGTCTTAGCGCCGGTAATTTATTTAAGTCATCTGTATGAGTGGGTTTGTTTAGTTAGTTACTCAGCCTGTAGGTTATTTATTTTTGGGACACGAATACACTAAATGTCGCACTCAGGGATCCGAAGGTAAATCGTACTAGGGGAAACTTACACATGATGGCACACGAAAATTCGACGCCTCGGGACGAGTCTGTAAAAAGGGGAGGGGGTAGTGTTACGGCTGTGGAAATTCGCAGAAGACCATGCAGGTTCTTAGTTAGTTAGGCCGATAAGTCCGTGTTCAGTTAGATTTCCCCACCGTTGTTGAATGGGATTTATTCGTGTCACAGGGCTGTGATCCTTTGAGATAGTGTATTTATTTTCCCATCGTTATTTTGGACCAACCACAACGCCAACCACGCCACCATCACCACAACCAAGTCACCACCACCAACGTCATTCTCGACCGCCGCTTCGCGGCAGTCTCCACACGCCAAACCACGGCCCTCTTCGTAAATGTGAACCGTCTCGACGAAGCGAAGGAAACCAGAGGAGTTCCGATGGCACACGGATTTTCCCGCCTGATTCACCCTGGACCTGTGCCAATTCTGATTCTCTTGCCCCCCGTGAGGCGCACGGGCAGGGGGGGGCGAGAGGGCATGCCCCTTTTCTGGAAGGTTCCCACAGGTTCTGTAAGGAGGCCGGGGCGAGAGCGGAGGGGCGTGGCGTGAGCAATAGAAGGGCATGCAGGACACCAGGTCTGGCAGCTCGTGGCTTTTCTCGTCGGCTTGGAGTTCGTGAGCTTGTGGGTGTTTTTCAGCAGCTCGTGTGGTTTGCTCGTGAGTGGATTTCTTTGTGGTGGCTGCTCGTTGAGCTCGTGAGCTCGTGGTTTTTCTTCTTCGTGGTGGCAGATCGACTTCTTCGTGGCTGCTCGACTTCTTCGTGGCACACGGACCAGGGATGCAGACGGGAGGCGCCGCTTTGCCAGCACTGTCGCGCAAGCCTGCGCATCCGTGTGGAGAGCGCCGGAGAGAGCTCGCCCACCATCACACCACGAGGGTGCAGGTAACCGGCAACGGTCTCCTAGGATTCGTTCGGTCTGCCAAGTCCCACGCCATAAAGGCCCACTGGCCCAGTCTGACCCCCCTGTCTATGGGGGTGGTCTTTTCCTTTTCTTTTGCTTTCGATTGAATGTTGGTGGTGCCGTATCAATAAGTAAAACTGTTAAGTGGCTGTACATAAATTGCTTATCGTCGGTTGTAGTGCTTTCGCTTTATTTGCTTACATACCTGCATGATTGACTGTATATGTGTATTGAAATAAATGTGTTTGTGTGAATGTTACCCGTTCGTCGTTTTTTTCTTTTCCCCCATTGGAACGCCATATTACAGCTCAGAAAGTTAGTTGCGTTTAAAATACCCGTTAAATAGAATCCGATCCGGCGAGGTCGGGCGATAATACCCGCTCGGTTATCACTGCAGAACGGAACGAACCGCCTGGGCGGTTCGTGCCCCAGCCGACTTGCGCCGAGGTACTGTCTCCCTGTTAGCTATCCGCGCGGGTGCTTAGGTATATCGAGATTCGGCGATTGACCCTATCCTGCGCGGGTAGAAAATTGGCAAGGCCGTGTTGGGGTTGAAGACCCACCCGTGACAGGGTTCCGGCGATGCTCCGGAAGATCATGACTGAATTGTCCGTCCGGTGGGCGAGCTGCTATTAGTGGAAAGCGGCAGTTAGCACGCCGGCGGGCGCGAATTATATATATATATATATATATATATATATATATACATATACATATACATATACATATATACATATACATATACATATATACATATACATATACATATATACATATATATATATATATATATATATATATGTATATATATATATATATGTATATATATATATATATATATATATATATATATATATATATATATATATATATATATATATATACATACACAGATATATATATATATATATAGATATATATACATATATATACATATATATACATACACAGATATATATATATATATATATACATATATATACATATATATATATATATATATACATATATATACATATATATATACATATATATATACATATATATAAATATATATATATATAAATATATATAAATATATATACAGATAGATATATATTGTTTTTGGCCCTATCTCTCAAGAATGAAAAGTCACTAGAAAAATTCTTAAATCTGGATCCGGATTCTGGTCTTCACCAAAATTTAGCATTGCTGTCCTTGGCAAGTCACCAACACACAAAAAAAAATAATTGTCAAAGATTGTTTGAAAACTGGCCAAAAATCGTGTGACAAACAGAAAAAGAGACAGACAGACAAACGATACAGACCAACATACTTGGTGAAAAATTTTTTCGCCAAGTAACAAACAGAGTAACAACTGAGTACTTCCTTCCTTCGGCACCCGGCGATGACATCATGCATCGCCTGGATATGGAATTGGGAAGGAGCGATGCACAATACCATAATGTGGAAGGAATATAACTTTATGAAAACAAATGAATTGCCATCATGAACACAACAAATTGATTCTTAACAACTTGTCCATTTTTTGTAAAAACCGGTCCGCACTACAACTTATACAAAATAAAATAATATTTACCTTGCAATGAATGCGAGAGAAAAAAACATCCAAAACAGGAAAATGCAAAAAACAAACAAAAAAAAACCGGTAAGGATAATAACATTAAAGGGTGAAAGCAGGAAGGTGAGATTAAAGTACCTCCACTTTAGTGTTAAGAAGCAAGTCATCAGACTCGGACTCCGGGGAGCGTGGTGACTCCTGGCCGGAGGGAGGCGTGTGGAAAGGAAATAAAATAAAAATCGGCGCCGAAGTAAGAAATGCCCATCAGGAGGGAAAGTCAAGATTAGAATCACCAGAAAAGGACCTTGGCTCGAAAGGCCTTGAGATGAAAGAGATTTTAAAAAGCTGCATGCCGATTATCTCCTGCATCATTCAAGAAGGATAATTCTTTGGTTTAGTCAGTGGAATAATAATAATAAGATATGTTCTTTTTGAATCAAATAAGAGTGAAAAAGGACTCCTTTGTTCCCCCTGTATTACCTTAACCATGACATTGCGACCACCTTTATTTGGGCTCTCCTCTTGGGGTGTCTGCTTGCTCTCTCGCTCCCTGCTGCTCCGGCGGCGGAGGCGGAATGCTGCGTGCCACGAAGAAGACTTCCTGCTTCAGAAAAGAAGAGACGTTCAGGTGAATAAATGAACAGCTGTCTGAATGTTAACCTCTCATTTACTCAAAACCAGTTTTGCGAAATATAAATGCATGAGACTCATCCCATGAAAAAACACTGACTTGCTCAAAGCAATGCCATATTTTTCTTGCGTTTGCTCGACCAAGTTACAAATACCAGAGGAGCCATACCGGCAGAAATGACGCAGGTTATGTGATTTGAACCTGGGATCTCATATTATGATTGATTTGTTCATATGGGAAAGCCAACAAAAGGCCAACTCAAAGTTGTGAGGTCTTCATATTACTTTTCCACGACAGTTCGGCTTTTTCGGAAAGAGTACTGTCGTGTGAACATCTCAAATATCGAGAAGCACCTCCACTGCCAGGATAGACTATGTGTGCTTTCTTTTCGATCACGTTATGATGCGAGTGAATATAATTTGGTTTTGCATGAAACCCTCCATATTTGCGAGGGTTATGATGCTGGAAAACCTTGTGAATGCAGAATTTACGTACATGGACACATTCATTTAATGGGGAAAAAGGTGGTTAGATTCCTGGGTCAGACTGAACATGGTGGGGAGGGGGGAGGGGGGGAGAATAGTAAATGTTGAAGAAGAAATATTAAAATAAATAAATTACAATATCTAGAACAGTGTGTTCGATTTACATTTGATTATTTTGATGATGCGATGATGGTATTGGTGGTGTTGGAGGGGAACACAGAAGGATGAATCATGCCCACTGCCCATGCCAATGAATCATGCCCATGAATCAAAGTGAGGTCGCACTTTCACTTTTAGTCAGCCGACGGAACTTATTCACTTTTTCTCTCAAACCAATCTCTTTCTTCTGCCTCTTTCTGGCAGACCCACCTTCCCTCCGCATCGTATGTTCAGAGGCCACGATTAACGGGAATTACAAAGTTCATGATAACGAATTGAGAAGCGTAGCTCACCGGCCGGGACAAGAGCCCTTAACGGTTGGGAGAGGATGGGCCTCAGAAACGGCAAGGTTGCGGTTTTCCAGAGGGCATAAAGGTGGGTGCATCGGGTGGAAGGAAGCACAGGAGATGCCGATAACCATCCAGAAGAAGGCTACATCTCAAATCTGCCAAGCTGCCAACCAAGCCCATACCTCTCCTCCACCCATTGAGCCTCACGCTGTGTTCCACCTGCAGCAAGGATGCTCCCTTAGCAATTTACATTGGTTCCTGTTGTGTCCTGCCAGGCATGCTGGGGTATTTTCCTGTCCTGTGATTTCCGATGTCTTTCTCCTGCCGTATGAGTGAAGGCCTTTAAGATTAGGTAGTTAAGGCTCCCTTTCGGCGTTTGATCCATGGGTGTGTATGATTGGTAAGGGAAAGAGTTTTTTTTCCTCGCATTATTTGCGATTGCTCCTTCTTTATGTTCCCCCCGACCCCACCCCCAGCTTGTACTATTCTTTGCAATACATTTTAAACCTGACTTGGTCTTTAGGTGAATTCTGTTTGTCCTGATGTCTTCAGCTGGTGGTTTAAGTAAATCTGTTTAAATCGATTGGCTGTTGGAGAAGATCGGGTCACATGACCAAGGTTTGCTCGGCCTTACTGGATCGGCCATGTAGTCACCTATCGGCGTAGCACTTGACTGGCTCTATGGTTCCAACGGGTATGGTAGTGGAGATCAAAGGACTTGGAGTTGTGGACTCACGTGACTGCTGCGGTCATTTTAACACGACTCGCAGGATTCATACCAGACTACCGGAGTGACCAGCTGACCGTATTAACAATGTTTGTTGAAGTGAAAAGGCTCATTTGTCAATACATTTTGAAGTCATCTGCACTCTAGTCAGGTGAGCTTATGCAATTGAGCAGTATCTGTAGCTGAGTGAGTCAGTGAATGAGTGAGTGAGTGAGTAAATGAGTCATTCAGTCCGTAAACACTTCAGTCATTATCGCTTGAACCAAACACACAAATTTAATGAAACTTGGCCACAAGCTTCATGTCTGATCCCTAACAAAGGCTTATTGACCGCATTAAAATCTGCCCTCATCGAGGGAGTTTATGGGGGGGGTTAACCCTCCCCCCCAAATAGGTATTTGTTCTCTTCTCCAAAACTACACACACAATTTTGATGAAACTTGACCACAACCTTCATCACCCATGATGTACCAAAGTGTATTGACCGCATCAAAATCTGCGCTCATTCAGGGGTCCACGAGAGGGCTTTTGACCCCCCAAAATAAGTGCTTGCTCTCTTCCCTGAAACTACACATAGTTTCAAAAAAAACTTGACCACAATCTTCATCAACCATGATTTACCTAACTTTGTTCACGGTATCAAAAAATTCAGGGTCGAAGGAGGTCTGCGGGGCGTTTGAGTGACTGTTGCTCTTGATCCAGGTGAGCTTCAGGACAGGCGGTGCTATTCTTTTTTGTGTCCTCAAGAGTACCTCTTGCTGAGAGACTCAACATCATGATCAATATAAAATTCTCTTGAATGAGTGTGCATGCTGAGAAAGCAATCTCTTGGCAATATGATGGGTGGTTTGCCATTGCCTTCCCAATTAGTGCAGGAATTTGGAATTTGTTCAGGGTGCCGGCGATAACTTGCCGACTCTTCGTGAGAGGAAATGTGTGATCTTTAACGACCACCAACAACTAGGGCTGGCAGATGGGTCTTTCGGATTAACGCCCTTCCAATGGACGGTGCACACATTCATGCCTCGCCCAACTTGCAAAACACCAGGATGATAGGTGGGTTGAGATTCAAACCATAGCTCAACAGCTGAAAGATGAGTGTGCATGGTACCTTAGGCTATCCTGGCAGCCAACGCTGAGAGACTACGGATATGATTATCGGCATTCATTGGAAGGAATGAAGAGAAAGACCATTCTGAACAAAATGATGGTTCCAATAGTTTTCAGGTTCTCCTCGGCAAGCAACTTCCATGAAGTGCCAATCTAATTGGGAAAAGAAACACATTTGTTTATCGATCTTATCAACAATGTTGGCTGTTTCACACCTCCTTCCTTATTTGCCACATCCTTTCTGGAGTTATTTCATTACTACTGAATTATTGCATGCAGAATCCAACTTGAAATATAATTACTTTAAAATCATTCCTGATTCCTCTTCTCGGCTTTCATTCTTCCCTGCACATCCTTTGCCAGCCTTTGTCAGTCCTTCAGAAATTGACAACTTCCATATGACTAACATCTATTTTCATCTTTCTGCGTCCCACCATGATTAGATTAGGGGAGAGTGGGGCAAGATGATCCCTGGGGCATGATGATCACCCCCACTCACGACCCCAATTAAGCTCGCATTGGACAGTGGTGCCACTCAACGATAGATCGATTAACTACAATTCCACTGTGGCGAGAAAACATCATTACAATGACGAGAAAAAACGCTGCGTTTGTTTTATCAGAAAAACATCATTTTCTTCCTGAAAAAGAAAATTTTCGAATCATCGGTGAATACGTATTATCTCTATGAATAAGTGTAGTAGGAATGGTATCTGTATAGAGGTAGATCCGTAGCTTATATGCCCATATTGCGTGTATGTTTTGCCTTGCTCATTGCTGTAATTTATGAATGCCAGACGATTTTGTAAAAATGGCAGCGTTGGGGCAGGATGATCGTTGGGTTGTGGGGAAAGTTGATCAGGTGATCAGATGACAAAAATGGTGTTATTAAAGGAGACTTTGCAATTACAAAAATAGATGGGGAAAAAGCACGATCAATTCTGTAAATAGCGCGTGTAGAGGCAATCGACGACGATGGATATGACGGAGTCTTTCTCCGCAAAGTACCTTCTCATATGAACTTCGATCGACCTACGTTCATCGTGGACGAGACAGATTGTGGGACTTTTTCCAAGGAGGACATCGTTAAAAAACTACCTCCACCCGAATTTTGAAAGGGAAGCCAGAGAAAAATCAAAGCAACTGGTATTCAAAATTGATCTCAGTCAGTGGGAGTTGCGAATTTAGACATTACGACTGGAACACAAAGATAAATGACATGAAAATGGACGTTCGTATCAGGTTGTGTACGGGACAATGTTTTGGAAATATTATTTGGTATCCCAGATGGATATATATATATATATATATATATATATATATATATATATATATATATATATATATATATATATATATATATATATAATTATTTTCTGTTCATTAAAATTCTAACACATCGCTTATTTAGACTGTCCTCATGTTTCCTGAGGACCATGATCATCTTTCCCCATGGTGATGATCGACTTGCCCCAGGGGTGGGGCAAGTTGAGCATTTCAACCACAAATTTTGAATTGTCTTTTATAGACATTCAATGATCTCTAACATTCTCGAAATTGGGCAGTTACTTGGGGCTTGAGATGGACTAACGAATGGCAATTGAATGGTGTTTGGCTGGCAAATCATCTGACGGCAAAACGGACAAAACCAAAAAGGGACCATCTTGCCCCACTCTCCCCTACTTTGCAAGGGTTGTTCACTTGGACATCACGTATGACAACATTTTGCTTGCGTCGGTGTGAAGCTGTCAAACCACCTCTCTCCACATATACAAAACAGACGAAAGATGGAGTGATATCTGTGGGGCATATATCCTTGGGTGAGTGTATTTAACTTGTGTCATGATGTTGATCAATTCACAAACTTTTTCTTCAAATTAAACCAGCTATTTTGGCAGGAAAATAGATTTAATTTCATGTGAGGAGGGTGGGTAGGGAAGGAGAGGAAGAGGCAATTACAGCCCGCTCACCTCATGTTTGTGTCGTAAGTGTCCCGGTTTGTAACTGGTGTTCCTGCATGGCCCAGCACGTAGCCTGGAATCCAACCCTCAGCAGCAGGACAATCGGGAGTGGCCGCACGAAATACAAGGAACATGTTTTGTTGATTGGTCGCGAGGACTTGCACCACATCGCCCTGGGCCACACTGATCTCGTCCTCACGCACAGCCAAGTATTCCTGGGTGACCAGCATGCAGGTCGGGCTTCTAGTGGTGTCTTCCCCTTGGGACTATGTGGTCACATGTACGAACACAAAAATACATCCATCACAACATTAAAATAGAACAAAAAGTACGATTTCAGGAACTAAGTTTGTTTCCGTTTATGTTTATTTTTTTTGTACATCGGAGCTTATGCAGATACCACATCCAGTGCAAAGACAATAGGAGACAAATGAACTTCAAGGACATGTAGTACACAATGGACAAATATGCATGATATATGGAAGTTGAACCTGGGTTCCTTGCATCATGAGCCACAGATTTAGATGGGAAAACTATAACTGGCCAACTCAAATTTATGAAGACTAATACACCGGCTCCTTATGGCAGCATAGCATTATGCATCCAATAAAGTTCACAATTGTGGCGTTGTGTTATTTAAAACTGTAATCATACACGTTTTTGGTTTACAATTTTATTTTTTTAACCTTCCTGTAGGGGTGCCACACAAAAAGGTATGGTAAGCTATATCTATACACCTTAACACAGCGCTTGTCCAAGGAGGAAAATCCCCTTGGAGAGAGGTGATATTATTAGTATTTACATTGTTTTGTAACGACATTAATTTTATGCTCGTATAATTGTTGTTGTTATTACTTTTGTTATTAGAAGCTGCTTTGGAAAAACACCACGATTAGCTATGTATACACCTTAACACGGTGTTTGTCCACGGCGTCAAGCACCCTTGAGTATGGGGGCAAATAAAGTTGCTACAACCTCTGTTGTGTGACCTTTAACCCCCCTGACAAGTTTGGTTGAGATTGGATAAGTAATGACTGAATGCATCATGGTCAGACAGACAGATACCAAATGGCGTATTTTTTTTTTTTATAAGATTCATGCATGGATAGTTTTTTCATTAACAAAATCTTTAGTTCATTCTGAGACTGACACTTTGGTCATACTTTGCAGACGAAATTAACACAATGAGCGACGGTGCCACATCAAGGTGCAACAAAGGCATATTGTGTGGCCTTTTGATCTGACAAACGACGGAGAAAGATTAGCTTTTCTCAACTTCTGAAAGATAAGCTGAGGAAGGTATGAAATGTAACTAATATGAAGTGATAATTAATTAAACTGCAGGTTTTGACATTGAAGCTAACTGAGAAATAAAAAATAAACTCCCCAGAAACACACCTCAGTACTCAGTGACGATTGCTGAGAGTGGTCACTTATCGTGGAGCAGTTACTAAGATGGTCAGAATCGCGACCAATGGTATGCTTGCGAAGGTGCCGTGGAAGTGAATCGTTGTCACTCAGTGGGCCAAACGAGCCATGCCGATTGGCAGGTGACGCAGGGTCCATACTCCAGAAACACCCCTTTGAGTTGGGGCTTGGAGGAGGAAAGGGATGGTCCCAGGAATGAGATCCAGAAGATCCCAGAGAGGCTTCGCGAGGAAGGTGGGATGCAGATGAAAAAGCCTGATGCAGTGGAGAACCTATGGGTGGTGATCCATATGCTGACACTGTCACCTTGTCTGCAGATGTGGCCTCCCTATTTCTGCTGGTAGCCAACAGCTTGCATTCACAATCTTGCACAGATTCCTTCAAAATAGTTGGTTCGGTGCTAATGGGCACCTCGGTTATGCCAGGTGCTGCCGGTGGTTAACCCAGTTGGAAGGGTTTCACTTGGAGTATCGCCGGTTCCCAACTGGCTGAAGCAAGTTTTGGAGAATTCAGCAAGATTTGTGGATCATCTGAGCTCAATGGGCTTAGGCAGTCCTCACTGACAGAAGCTGAAGAACGGTAACCAGTTCCTGGAGAAGGCTCGCGCTGACCCACAGTGGTAGAGTTGAACAGTCCACTCTGAATACGCTGGTATTCAATGGGGGAAGTCAATGCTGAAGGGTATGCATAGGATTGGGGTAACCAAAAAAATGGCAGAGGTTATCTTATTATTATAGCAGGTGCGTCTGTGACAACAAAGACACCATGTACAAATAAATGCAAGTCACATCTCCGACAAAAAGCACAATTAAAAAAAAAATGCATGTTATTAAATTTTAAAAAAGACATTATAGGTAAGGGGTGGGGGTGGGGGAGGGTGAGATCAATAAATTCAACAACACCTTAAGGCAAGGTGGTCCCCCAGCAAAGGCAGTGGCAGCAGAGGGGGTGGACAGGCTTAAATGGGATTTGTATAGGTAGCTATAGATGTATTGGAGACAGAGGGATATGGGGATATTGGTTTGTGTGGATGGAGATAGAAGGATGGTAGGAAGCTTTTGTGTGTATGGATAATGATACTGGGGTTGGTTAGCGCAGGCATGATGTGCCGAATGGCCTCCTCCCACATCAAAGTTCCTTGTGCAAGATCAACCTGCCTTGCATTGAATTCCTCATCTTACATGATATCTTTCCACATGATGATAGTCGGAAAAGAGGGAAGCAAGTTTTGCCACTGAATATAGAACAGCTGACGTGAGTGATTATTTCCAAGTTGAGGGACAGTCAAAGCCAAAGGGATTAAAGTATTCTGTATAAAAGCATTTTTCATCAAATTGAGAACAGCTCATTAACAAAACATGGATTCTGGGCCTGACATCTTCACTGGCGAATAATCTATGATCTCGATATTTGACTAGCAATTCCTCACCGTTGAGGAAGTTTTGCTGCGTCTCGAGCATTTCTCCGATCTCCTGCGCCCATGCTCGCCGGGTTTCTGAGCACGAAGCTTGCAGCACGTAACGCTCCTGAAGTCCTTGTTCACCACGCACAGTCACGGCCATCTTGCAAGGAACTCCCTCCACATTCTCTTGCAACCCCAACTGGCTCATCTGCAAGGAAGGAAATCTTAACTCCAGGTGCAGTCCAGCTGGAGGCAGGGATGTTAGTTACACCATTGTACAATTAATTAAAAGTTAAAGAACAGCAGCAATCTTTCCCATATAAACCCACTTATAATCAATATAAACATTATAAACACACTCTTGAGGTAAACAAATATAGACACTTTATACACACACTCTTGACGTAAACAAATATAGACACATAAAACACACACTTTGCGTTCAACAAATATAGACACTTTATACACACCCTCTTGAGTGAAACAAATCTCAACACTTTATACACACACTCTTGTGTGAAACAAATATAGACACTTCATACAAACACTTATGAGGTAAACAAATATAGACAATTTATACAAACACTCTTGAGTTAAATAAATATCGACACTTTATGCACACACTCTTGACGTAAACAAATCTCGACACATTATACACACACTCTTGAGTAAAACAAATTTTGACACTTGATACACACACTCTTGAAGTAAACAAATATATACACTTTATATAAACACTCTTGAAGTAAACAAATATAGACACTTTATACAAACACTCTTGAGATAAATAAATATAGACGCTTTACACAAACACTCTTGAGGTCAACAAATATAGACACTTTATACACACACTCTTGACGTAAACAAATAGAGACACATTATACACACACTCTTGAGGGAAACAAATATAGACACTTTATACAAACACTCTTGAATTAAAGGAATATAGACACATGAAACACACACTTTTGCGTTCAACAAATATAGACACTTTATACACACACTCTTGAGTGAAACAAATCTCAACACTTTATACACACACTCTTGAGTTAAACAAATATAGACACTTCATACAAACACTTATGAGGTAAACAAATATAGACAACTTATACAAACACTCTTGAGTTAAACAAATATCGACACTTTATGCGCACACTCTTGACGTAAACAAATAGAGACACATTATACACACAGTCTTGAGTTAAGCAAATACAGCCACTTTATACACACACACACACACACACACACACACACACACACACACACACACACACACACACACACACACACACACACACACACACACACACTTGAGATTTATAAATATAGACACTTCAGACAAACACTTATGAGGTAAACAAATTTCGACACTTTATACAAACACTCGTGAGATAAACAAATATAGATGCTTTAAACAAACACTCTTGAGGTCAACAAATATACACACTTAATGCAAACACATATGAGGTGAACAAATATAGACAATTTATACAAACACTCTTGAGTTAAACAAAGATGCACACTTCATGCAAACACATATGAGGTAAACAAATATAGACAATTTATACAAAGACTCTTGAGTTCAACAAAGATGCACACTTCATACAAACACATATGAGGTCAACAAATATCGACAATTTTTACAAACACTCTTGAGTTAAAGAAATTTTGACACTTTATACACACACTCTTGACGTAAACAAATAGAGACACATTATACAAACACTCTTGAGGAAAACAAATATTAACATTTTATGCACACACTCTTGAGGAAAACAAATATAGACACTTTATGCACACACTCTTGAGGAAAACAAATATAGACACTTTTAACACACACTCTTGAGTTAAACAAATATTGACACTTTATACACACACTCTTGAAGTAAACAAAGAAAGACACTTTATACAAACACTCTTGAGTAAAACAAATATAGACACTTTATACACACACTCTTGAGTTAAACAAATCTCGACACATTATACACACACTCTTGAGTTAAACAAATTTTGACACTTTATACACACACTCTTGAAATAAACAAATATAGACACATTATACAAACACTCTTGAGATAAACAAATATAGACGCTTTACACAAACACTCTTGAGGTCAACAAATATAGACACTTTATACAAACACTCTTGAGTTAAACAAATATAGACACTTTATACACACACTCTTGACGTAAACAAATAGACACATTATAAACACACTCTTGAGGTAAACAAATATAGACACTTTATACACACACTCTTGAATAAAGGAATATAGACACATGAAATACACACTTTTGCGTTCAACAAATATAGACACTTAATACACACACTCTTGAGTGAAACAAATCTCAACACTTTATACAAACACTTATGAGGTAAACAAATATAGACAACTTATACAAACACTCTTGAGTTTAACAAATATCGACACTTTATGCACACACTCTTGATGTAAACAAATAGAGACACATTATACACACAGTCTTGAGTTAAGCAAATACAGACACTTTATACACACATACACACACACACACACACACACACACACACACACACACACACACACACACACACACACACACACACACACACACACACACACACTTGAGATTTATAAATATAGACACTTCAGACAAACACTTATGAGGTAAACAAATTTCGACACTTTATACAAACACTCGTGAGATAAACAAATATAGATGCTTTATACAAACACTCTTGAGGTCAACAAATATACACACTTAATGCAAACACATATGAGGAAAACAAATATAGACAATTTATACAAAGACTCTTGAGTTCAACAAAGATGCACACTTCATACAAACACATATGAGGTCAACAAATATCGACAATTTTTACAAACACTCTTGAGTTAAAGAAATTTTGACACTTTATACACACACTCTTGACGTAAACAAATAGAGACACATTATACAAACACTCTTGAGGTAAACACATATTAACACTTTATGCACACACTCTTGAGGTAAACAAATATAGACACTTTTAACACACACTCTTGAGGTAAACAAATATTGACATATTAAACACACACTCTTGAGTGAAACAAATGCGGACACTTTTTCCACACACCTACTTGAGTTTATCAAATATAGACACTTCAAACAAACACTGATGAGGTCAACAAATATAAACACTTTATACAAACACTCATGAGATAAACAAATATAGACACATTATACACACACTCTTGAATTAAACAAATATAGACACATGATACACACACTTTTGAGTTCAACAAATATAGGCACTTTATTCCCACACCCTTGAGTTAAACAAATATAGACACATTAAACACACTCTTGAGTGTACCCAACGGCATACTCGTTATGGATTTAGTAGTGTTGCGTGTGATCAGATCATAAAGCAGACTTTAAACAGGGATGGCAAGACCAGTGGAGGCATCATTGGTTACACTCAGAAAAGCACAGCTGTGAAGAAGTGGATCCTGTCCCAACCAGCACGTGCGGAAATCGCAAGGAAATGTGATTCCATGGCGGCTATCCACAACGAGCCCCGAACGAGAAAGGATTTGGATGTGTCGAGATCGAAGAAGAACGAAGCAGTGGTGGTACAAGTGATGGACACAGTACTTCAAATGATTAACCCTTTCTCCGGCGCTCACCTTGAACTCGTCAATATTAGTTCAGATGTCATCACACCGCCAGCCACTTCCGCGGACTTGATGAACGCGTATGTCAAGGGAGAGAATGCTGTCGTGCAATTCATGCGTGATCGGCTTCTCTCGGGTGAGGTCCCATCCTTCAGTCCGAATTCGAAGGCCAAATTGGCAACTTTCTTGAAGGCATGAGGAAAGTCGGCGACTCCCCACCAGCAGACGCCGAAGGTTGAAATTGCGAATGAACGTCGTCTTTTCACACGACTGCTGTCGATTGGCGAGAAAAGCAATGCAACACTCCACGATCTGTTCGCATACCCACTGGCGAACATATCTTTCCCCGCTGGCATCCGGTGATGTTTCGATCGCTAAGACGGACAAAGCCAAACTCCACAACCATATAATGAAACTGTGGCCCGATTGCGGTGTGGACGCTCGGCCTATCCAAGGTGCAACAATTGTGGATGGAATGGCCGTTATTCAGGCGATAAAGGCTGGTTCACTGCATAACACTTTCGGCAAACTGGAAGAGATGGTGACAAACATCGTAGTGGCCAAAGCACGACATAACCAAGCTTCGAGACTGGACCTGGTTTTTGATACTTACCCAAGTATCAGCATCAAGTGCCTGGAGCACGTCAGACAAGCGGGCAGGGCGGGCGATCTTCAGGTACGAACCATCTACAGACGTGATCGAGCCCTTCCAAAACAGTGGGCCAATTATCTCCTGAGCGGCGCCAACAAGGAGGCGTCGATAGAGTTCTTCGTCGAATCGTGGACGAGAAACATGTCTCCATCAAAACTGGGTGACATGTTGTCGTACGTCAGTCATGCCAGCAAATGTGAGAAAATCAAGGCGTCGAATGGTGTCCTGACTGTGTCGTCAGTACCTGAACTTGAATGTGACCATGAGGAAGCTGACACGAAGCTCCTCCTACTGGCGCTCACGAGGCACAGAATGGAGAGTCAGTGCGCATCGAGAGTTTCGACACCGATGTGTTTGTGTGGGCATTGGCTCACTCGAAGTCGATTCGGGCGCGAAATTTCCATCTGGTCACAGGAAGTCCCAAGGACATTACCGTCGTTGACATTAGGAAGCTGAGTAATGCCCTGGAAAGTTCTTTCTGCGATGCGTTGATAGGTTTGCACAATTTCACAGGAAGTGATACCACCAGTGCATTCCATGGGAAGGGCAAAACAAGGCCATTCGACTCTATGATGAAGGGTCCCCATCTCATCACCTGTTTCGGCAGCATTGGTCGAGAATTCACGCTACATCAGAATATCATTCACGACCTGGAACAATTCGTCTGCGCCATGTACAATCAGCCAACCATGAAGAGTGTGGATGAGGCTCGCTACAAGCTATTCTGCAGCCAGTCGCTGGGAGAACAGAAGTTGCCGCCTTCAAGCGTCGCTCTGATGCTGCATTGCAAAAGAGTGAACTATCAGTATGCGATCCACCACCGCGTGATGGAGAGGTTTTTCGAAGCCCCTTCTCCAACATTTCACGGATGGATGGAACGCAAAGGAGCACTGATTGTTCACTGGCTGAACAAACCATCAGCGCAGAAGGAACTGTTAGAGGCGACGAAATGTAATTGCAAGAAGACGAAATGTGAGACCAACCAGTGTTCTTGCCGGTCAAAAGGAGTGTCCTGCGCAGAGTGCTGTGGGTGTCAAAACTGCGTCAACGATGAACAGACCCGTACAGAAATGGAACTTATGGATGATGAAAGCAGAACTGACGATGTTTCCGACGACGAACTGTGAATGCGGGTGTCACACTGCTTTTGCTGTGGTAATCTACTACACAGTAGTATTCAGATCGGTTAGCATGTAATAGTGGACTTGAGTTTTGTAATAGCATCAGTTAAGAGCAAAGTTCAGCAACCGCTTCAGAGGAATAAATACTGGAGTTCTAAAACAGTAATCTTCTTGTGGCGGTTCTACTTTTCATCAGGCTGAGTCGCGCAGTGTCTTTGTCTTTGATTTAATCCGTAATAGCCAATGTAACTCTCTTTAATAGGCGCTGTAACTGTCTTTAATTGTCAATGTAACTACCTTTAATAGCCAGTGTGGCTGCCTTTTAAGCAAAAAGTTGCCTTGGTCAACTCGAAGGCCTGTCTGGTCGTTCCAGACGTTTTCGGCCGGTAAAAATATGTAACTGCTTCGGTTTACGACCTTTGATTATAAACATCTTTAATAACAGTGAATATGGCTCTGTATAAACATATTTTATCATTTTAAGACCTCACAAGAATTTTCTTTGACGTACATATCAGTCTATCCTTGATTCTTCATTTCTGTGTCGAAATCGTGCTTTAATGTTCGGTGTATCTTTAATTGCCAAAAATGACAAAATGTGTCACATCCTCGACGTGGAAACAAGTGGATTTGGACTCAGTGTCTAAAATTATTTAAGTATGCTAAATTTCATCCAGATTGGTGATCTGCACAACGAAAATCATTTTCTGAAGGTAATAGCGAGTACCTCCACATGGTCTATTCGGGTTATTGTTGGGGCTGTTAAGGTTAGCATTAGGGTGTAAGTGTGAAAGTGTGTGTGTGTGTGTGTGTGTGTGAGTGTGTGTGTGTGTGTGTGTGTGTGTGTGTGTGTGTGTGTGTGTGTGTGTGTGTGTGTGTGTGTGTGTGTGTGTGTTGCCAAATCGGTTTGCAGTGTTCAAAAGGTGTTAAGTTTTCATCCAAGTTTTCCAAGTGTTGAAATATTTTCAAACACTCGACCGTCACGCTCTCGATACTGTGTGACGTTCGCGCAACCGCTTAATCTGTTCACCACGATGACGCCAACCACGATCGTCCGTCGTGTGCACATTAGTGAGGGAGATGCAAGACGCACGAGTGTGGACGTGCATGCTTGAGTGGTGCAACAGCTCGTTGAGCGAAGGAAAACGGCGGCGTGATGCGATGTGTGATTTGTGAAGCGTTCGATATCTGCGATATCTGCGATATCTTCGATATCTGCGAAAGCCGCACCCACGAGAAAGAGGGAAAGTGCCGTAAACGGGTGGCTTCGTTGGCTTCGTTTTCTTTCCCATCATGGGTCCCATGGGCCATGATCTTGCTCTTCGGAGCGTCCGTCGCATGCTTGGGCGGATGCGTGCGCGCACGCAGGTTTCGATGGCGTTTGCGTTTCGGTCACCACGTCTTGTGACGAGGTTCGCCACTCGTGCGGGTTGTCACGGTCCTCGAACGTACCCGTTGGGAGTTCGGGGGTCGGCGAGCGTTTGTTCGTCGTCGACGCGATTCACTGGCGATGTCGCTGCTGCTCTTCGTCCGGAGTCCCTCCGTTGCTATTTGTCGGTCGGGTCTTCTCCGTGTATGGGGCAGCTGCTGTCACGGTCCTTTTCGTCGTGAGCGAGCTTGTGTGCCGAGTGGCTCCGTGCCGCTTTCACGACATTCTTTGCCCGACGTGTCCGAGCAGTTTTACCGGCGGTCGTGCACTCGGCCGACGGTCGGATCCCCGTCCGTGTCACGGGGCCTTCGCCGGCGAGTGTAACGAACCAAGGGTCACGTGAAAGTAAGCGGTCGCCCGGAGGTTGGAGGTTCGACGGTCTCCTGTCCGTGTCCGCTCGTTCCTCGGGTGGCCGACGTATGCAGTTGCGTGTTTTTTTTTTTGGGCGACGAGCTCTTTGGTCGCTCACCGTGGATTTGGTGGCGCGTCGCCACGTATGATGGACGTGAGCCTAGCGAGGTGGCCGCGACGGTCTTTCGCCCACTTGCGAAGCCGGGCGTGCTGCCCCGGGTCGGACCCGGTGGTGTCTTCGGCCCGGCCGGCGCCGGTGCGTCGGACTGTTTCTTGTTCCGAATCGGCGCCTCCCGGGCACTCGGGTCTGACTCTGTCTGACCGCTTTCCTTCCGCCGAGCGCGCCGGTGTGTGAGGTTGCGGTTGCGACATGGGTTTTCGGCTGGCCGACGTCGTCGACGTTCTGCTGCCGTTAACGCGCCGTCGGAGCGGTGACTCTCTTCCTCTGACCGGTGCAGCGATCGAGAGGCGCGCGAGAGATGCGTACCAAGTACGGAACGAACGTTGAACGTTGTTCGTGGCGTGAGGTTGTCGCCGGGGCGATACGAAGGACGAAGTACGAAGTCCAAGTGCGGGACAAGAGGGACGAGGCAGACGAGCCCTCGGGAGCGATGTCGTGCGAGCGAGAGGGAAACGAGTCGGCATGGCACAACACGACACAACGGTGCAACGGTGCAACAAAGGTGGCGGGGTTCCGCCGCGGCGCGTGGTCGCGCGGTTCTCCCGGTGCTCCCCGGCCCGGCACGTGCGACGTGCGACGCGCCACGCGGCGCGTGACGGTCGGCGTGCCGTGGTCTTTACGGCGGCTCCTCACGCCGCTCCCTGGTTGATCCTGCCAGCCGCATATGCTTGTCTCAAAGACTAAGCCATGCATGTCTAAGTGCGAACGGAAGGACCCGTTGAGACTGCGAATGGCTCATTAAATCAGTTATGGTCTCTTTGAGCGCTCGGAAGTTACTCGGATAACTGTGGCAATTCTAGAGCTAATACATGCAAACGAGCGCCGGTCCCCACGGGTGAAGGTTCCCTGACGTCGTGGGGAGGCGCGCATTTATCAGCACCAAAAACCGACGCGGTGCCCGCCCACCTTCCCTTCCTTTCCCCTTCGTGGGGTGAGGTCCTTCGGGGGCCCTTCCTTCGGGGAGGGTTCGGGGCTCGGCGTGGGCCCGTCCACGGGATGGTGACTCTGGATAAACCATGGCAGATCGCTCGGCCTCCGCGCCGGCGACGTTTCATTCGAATGTCTGCCCTATCAACTTTCGATGGCAGGCTTCGCGCCTGCCATGGTGGCTACGGGTGACGGGGAATCAGGGTTCGATTCCGGAGAGGGAGCCTGAGAAACGGCTACCACATCCAAGGAAGGCAGCAGGCGCGCAAATTACCCACTCCCGACACGGTGAGGTAGTGACGAAAAATACCGATGCAGGCCTCGGTCGAGGCGCTGCTATCGGAATGGGTGCACCTTAAACCCATGTGCGAGGATCCATTGGAGGGCAAGTCTGGTGCCAGCAGCCGCGGTAATTCCAGCTCCAACAGCGTAAGCGAACGCTGTTGCAGTTAAAAAGCTCGTATTTGGAAATCACGCCGGGGCTCGCGGGGGGGACGTGCCGTGAGGCGCGCTTCCTGTCCCCGCCCGTCCCCGGCGGCGAGACTGTCGGAGCCCTGCGGACGCTCTTGGATGAGTGTCCGTTGCGGGCCGGAAGCGTTTACCTTGAGGAAACTGGAGTGCTCAGAGCGGGTCGGTAGAGCCTGTACACCGCAGCTGGGAATAATGGAATAGGGCCTCGGTCCTATTTTGTTGGTTTTGCGGGACGGAGGTCATGATTGAGAGGGACTGCCGGGGGCATTCGTACTGCGCCGCGAGAGGTGAAATTCTGGGACCGGCGCAAGACGGACTAAAGCGAAAGCATTTGCCAAGAATGTTTTCCTTAATCAAGAACGAAGGTCGGAGGCTCGAAGGCGATCAGATACCGCCCTAGTTTCGACGGTAAACTATGCCGACCGGCGATCGGGCGGCGTCGAATGGCATGACCCGTCCGGCAGCCATGAGGGAAACCAGGAGTTTCTGGGTTCCGGGGGGTATGGTTGCAAAGCTGAAACTTAAAGGAATTGACGGAAGGGCACCACCAGGAGTGGAGCCTGCGGCTCAATTTGACTCAACACGGGAAAGCTCACCTGGGCCGGACACGAGAAGGATTGACAGACTGAGAGCTCTTTCACGATTCTGTGGGTGGTGGTGCATGGCCGTTCTTAGTTGGTGGAGCGATCCGTCTGGTTGATTCCGATAACGAGCGAGACTCCGACACGCTAACTAGTTCCGCGACCCCGGTGTGGCCGGCGGACTAACTTCTTAGAGGGACGAGCGGCTGCAAGCCGTGCGAGATGGAGCAATAACAGGTCTGTGATGCCCTTCGATGTCCGGGGCCGCACGCGCGCTACACTGGACGGGCCAGCGTGTACCTTGCCCTTCGCCGACAGGCTCGGGTAAACCGCTGAGCCCCGTCCGTGATGGGGACTGGGGCTTGAGACAGTGTCCCACGAACGAGGAATTCCCAGTAAGCGCGAGTCATCAGCTCGCGTTGATTAAGTCCCTGCCCTTTGTACACACCGCCCGTCGCTACTACCGATCGGACGGTTTGGTGAGATCCTCGGATCAGCCCCTGCACGGGCCGTCCGTGGCACTCGTTGTCGTCGTGTCGGCTCGTGCCGGTGCGCCGAAAAGATGAGCGAACTTGACTGTCTAGAGGAAGTAAAAGTCGTAACAAGGTTTCCGTAGGTGAACCTGCGGAAGGATCATTATCGGGACGAGCATGGCATAACGGCATGGCATGGTATGGTCGATGGTCGATGGTCAATGCGAGAGCACGGAGCACCCTCGGTCGAGACTGCCGAGGGTGCGGAAGACGCGATCGTCGACGCCGTGTCGGCGATGCGTCGGCGACGATTTTTTCCGTGGATGTGGCTTCGCCGCGGTGTCGAAGAGCGGTCGTCGTCGTCTGCGCTGCTGCACAGCTGCGCGGCGGCGAGGCCTTCTTTTCTTTCTCGCCGCACCGCGGTCGAGGTGATGCGCCCGTCGGGACGATTCGTTCGTCGAGGGAAGGCGAAGGCGAGGCCGATGTTGCGATGAAGGTTTGTCCCACTGACGGAAGACGAGGCGCGCAGCTTCGTCGTCGGTGTTTAATGAAGCATCGTCTTGGAACGACTCACAGCGGTGGATCACTCGGCTCGTGCGTCGATGAAAACGCAGCCAACTGCGAGAACTGGTGTGAATTGCAGGATACACTGATCATCGATACGTTGAACGCACATTGCGGCCCCGGGCTACACACCCGGGGCCACGCCTGTCTGAGGGTCGCTCGATTATCGATCGGGAGCACGGGTGTCCTGGCCTTCCTTCGCGCTTCGCGCTTCGGTGGGCCGGGCCTCGCTACGCGCTTTGCGCTACGCGCTTTGCGTGGTTCCCGCGAATGGGAGTTCGAGGCCGCTCGACGGTCGCGGCTCTTCGAAATGCAGCACCGTTGTTGTTTTTGCGTTGTTTGGTCGTGCCGCCGCCGTGGCCGTGGCGTGGGTGCGGTCGTCGGTGGCCCTCGAGTGAGTGAGCCTGCTTCGACTTCGACTTCGATTTCGACTCGTTCGGCTTCGACATCGACTTCGACTTCGACTTCGTCGCGCGTGCGTGCACGGCTCCGTGTCGGTGTGGCGACCACGGCGTATCGAGAGAGGGAGAGAGAGAGCGCAGAGAGCCAGATCCGAGTCTCCGCGTCTCCCGTGTGAGTTGCGACGGGGACCGGTGGCCAGACACGGAGAGCGCGTCGCTCTCGCGGCGGCGTGCCTCTCCGGGAGCACTTCGATGTTTGCGACCTCAGATCAGACGTGACGACCCGCTTAATTTAAGCATATTACTAAGCGGAGGAAAAGAAACTAACGAGGATTCCCTCAGTAACGGCGAGTGAACAGGGAAAAGCCCAGCGCCGAATCCCCGCCCGCACTACGGGCGTGTGGAGTTGTGGCGTACAGGAGCTCGCACCTCCCGGTATCGCTCGGCGGTCCAAGTCCTTTCGATCGGGGCCTCCTCCATGGACGGTGGCAGGCCGGTGCGATGGCCCCCGACGTGCCGGGGTCGGGTCTCTTTGGAGTCGGGTTGCTTGGGAATGCAGCCTAAAGTGGGTGGTAAACTCCATCCAAGGCTAAATACGTGCACGAGGCCGATAGCCGACAAGTACCGTGAGGGAAAGTTGAAAAGAACTCTGAAGAGAGAGTTCAAGAGTTCGTGAAACCGTTGCGAGGTAAACGGGTGGGATCCGCGCGGTCCGCCCGGAGGAGTCAGCCGTGGCGTCGGTCGCCCGCCGTGGGTGTCGCGGTACCCGTCCCGCGCCCGGACGCCGTCGCGTCGACCGTCCCCTCGTGGGTCGGGTGCGCTTCGACGATCCCGGTCAACGTGTGGGCGGGCCTCGCCCCTCGGCGGACTCGTCCGCCGCCCGGTGCATTTTCTCCGCGTGCGGTGCGCCGCGACCGGTTCCGGAGGCGGCCAGGAGCGCCTGGGTTTTTCGACCGAGAGCTTTGCGATTTGTCGAGGCGCCGTGGCGGGGCCTGCGACCGGTGCTCTCCGCGTCGCGCCTTCGCGCGTCGTCGTGGGGAGGCACCGGGCCGCGCCCGTCGCGGGGCCTGGCGAGAGCGTTCGCTCGCCCCGGGACCGAGGGAAACTGGACGGAAAGAAAAGTCTGACGCCGCGCCGCGTGCGAGCGTGGTTTCGCGAAAGCGGCCGCGTCTCGTGCGTCCGGGGCGCCTCCGCCGCCCGCCGCTCCGTCGACTGGCGGCGAACTGTTCTCAGTGCGTCGTCGACCGCGGTGCGGCGCCGCGGTGCCGTGCGCCTCCGGCAGGGGCCGTTTCCGCGTCCGCGTGGCCGGCGCGCCGAGGGTTTCGTGCGTCGGTCGGGGCCCTTCGGGGGGGGTTCGGGTCCTCCGGGGCCCGTCCTCTCCCCGTGCGGGTTTCCCGGCCGCGCGCGCGTTTTCCTCGTGCGTGTCGTGTCGCGCGTTGGCGGTGCGGTCCCCGGCGCTCGGGGTCTGCGGCGAGGGTCGGAATCCCACCCGACCCGTCTTGAAACACGGACCAAGGAGTCTAACACGTGCGCGAGTCGAAGGGCTCGAAAGAAACCCCGGAGGCGCAATGAAAGTGTGCGGTGCGCGCGCGGCCGGGTTAAGGCGTCCCGTCCGCTCGGCGGCCGGGTCGGGCGGTGCGGGTGCTGGTGCGAGCGCGGTGCTCCTCGGGTCCGGTGGCTTCGTGCCTCCTCTCTCGGTGGGCACCCTCTCGCGTCTCGTCTCGCGCCGTTTCGGCCCGAACCGCCGGCAAGCGGTGAGGGCTCCCCTCGTGCTGGCGCGCGACACCGTCGGGCGGGATCCTCGCCGCCGTGGCAGGGGCGAGGCGCACCGCCGGCCCGTCCTGCGCTCTCCGTCCGGCGCGTGCCGGCGGAGGCGGACGGAGCCACAGCGTACTTGTTGGTACCCGAAAGATGGTGAGCTACGCCCGGGCAGGGCGAAGCCAGCGAACACCCTGGTGGAGGCCCGCAGCGGTTCTGACGTGCAAATCGATCGTACGACCCGGGCGTAGGGGCGAAAGACCAATCGAACCATCTAGTAGCTGGTTCCCTCCGAAGTTTCCCTCAGGATAGCTGGAGCTCTCGCTGGATGCGCAGTTTTATCCGGTAAAGCGACTGACGAGAGGCATTGGGGCCGAAACGGCTTCAACCTATTCTCAAACTTTGAATGGGTAAGACGCCCGGCTCGCAGCTTCGGAGCCGGGCGCGCGCGTCGCGCGCCGTGCGCGTGGCGCGTGGGCGAAGAATGCGAGCTGCCCAGTGGGCCACTTTTGGTAAGCAGAACTGGCGCTGCGGGATGAACCGAACGCCGGGTTAAGGCGCCGAACGCGAACGCTCATCGGAGCCCTGGCAAAAGGTGTTGGTTGGTCGAGACAGCAGGGCGGTGGCCATGGAAGTCGGAATCCGCTAAGGAG
>NW_028222109.1:30000-50000 GCF_056783735.1 Eptatretus burgeri
ACACATATTTAACACACACTCTTGAGTGATACAAACACATACAGTTTAGACACAAACTCGAGCGTTCAACAAATCTTGACAATTTGTACATACACTCTTGAGTTAAACAAATATAGACAGTTTATACATACACTCATGAGATAAACAAATATTGACAGTTTATACGAATCCTCTTGCGTTAAACAAATATAGACACTTTATACACACACTCTTGAGGTAAACAAATATAGACACTTTAAACACACACTCTTGAGTGAAACAAATACAGACAATTTATACACAGACTCTTGAGTTATCCAAATATAGACACATTATAGAAACACTCTTGAGTTAAACAAATATAGGCTCCTTTAACATACACTCTTGAATAAAAGAAATATAGACAAGTTATACACACACACTCTTGAGGTAAATAAATATAGGCACTTTATACAAACACTTCAGAGGTAAACAAATATCGATACTTTACACAAATACTCGTGAGGAAACCAAATATAGATACTTTATAAAAACACTCGTGAGGTAAACAAATACAGACACTTAAAATAAACACTCACGAGTTAAACAAATATTGACACTATATACACACACTCTTGATTTAAACAAATATAGACACTTTATACAAACACATATGAGGAAAACAAATATAGACAATTTATACAAACTCTCTTGACGTGAACAAATATAGACACATTATACAAACACTCTTGAGTGAAACAAAAAAAATGCTCCTGAAACACACACTCTTGAGGTAAACAAATATGGGCACTTTATACAAACACAAATGAGGTAAACAAATATAGGCACTTTATAAAAACACTTATGAGGTAAACAAATATAGGCGCTTTCTCCAAAAACTTATGAGGTAAACAAATATAGATACTTTGCACAAATTCTCGTGAGGAAAACAAATAGAGATACTTTATAAAAACACTCGTGAGGTAAACAAATATAGACACTTAAAACAAACACTCACGAGTTAAACAAATATAGACACTATATACACACACTCTTGATTGAAACAAATATAGACACTTTATACCCACACTCTTGATTTAAACAAATATAGACACTTTATACACACACTCTTGATTTCAACAAATAGAGACACTTTATACACACACTCTTGATTTAAACAAATACAGACACTTTATACACACACTCTTGATTGAAACAAATATAGACACTTTATACCCACACTCTTGATTTAAACAAATATAGACACTATATACACACACTCTTGATTTCAACAAATAGAGACACTTTATACACACACTCTTGATTTAAACAAATATAGACACTTTATACACACACTCTTGATTTCAACAAATAGAGACACTTTATACACACACTCTTGATTTAAACAAATACAGACACTTTATACACACACTCTTGACGGAAACAAAGAGAGACACATTATACACACACTCTTGAGGTAAACAAATACAGACACTTTATAAAAACACTCGTGAGGTCAGCAAATATAGACACATTCTTCACACACTCTTGAGTTAAACAAATATGGAAACTTTATACAAACAACACCGGGCGTCGTGGCGTGCACCTGTAATCCGGCAACTCGGAGGCTTGGGTTGGAAGATCGCTTGAGAATGGGAGCTCTGCACTGGGCCATGCTATGAGAGGGTGGAAGGCAGCCCGGAATCATGGCGAAACCCAATCCTTATCCCTGTGTCGTATGAGGCGACCAGGCTTGCGTCAGGAAGAGCATCCAGTGTAAAACCTGTGTGAAATCAGAATGCGGATCATTACGGATGATCCGCTTTGGCGACCCCAAACGGGAGCAGCCGAAAGACGAACAAAAATACTTCATACAAACACTCATGAGGTAAACAAATATAGACACATGATACAAACGCTCGTGAGATAAACAAATATAGACACATTATACACACACTCTTGAGGTAGACAAATATAGACATTTTATATACACACTCTTGAGGTAAACAAATATAGACACTTTATACATACACTCTTGAATTAAACAAATATAGACACTTTATACAAACACTCTTGAGGAAAACAAATACAGACACTTTATACACACACTCTTCAGTTAAACAAATATAGACACTTCATACAAACACTTATGAGGTAAACAAATATGGACACTTTACATAAACACTCTTGAGGTAAAAAATAGAGAATCTTTATACACACACTCTTGAGTTATCCAAATATAGACACATTATACAAACACTCTTGAGTTAAACAAATATAGGCTCCTAAAACACAAACTCTTGAGGTAAAAAAATATGGGCACTTTGTTCAAACACTTTTGAGGTAAACAAATACAGACACATTATACACACACTCTTGAGTTAAACAAATATAGACACATTAAACACACACTCTTGAGTGAAACAAATATCGACACTTTATACAAACACTCTTGAGTTAAAGAAATATAGACACTTTTTCACACACTATTGAGGTAAACAAATATAGACACTTCATGCACACACTTGTTGTCAACAAAGAAAGACACTTTATACAAACACTCTTGAGTTAAACAAATATAGACAAATTAATCACACACTCTTGAGTGAAACAAATATTGAAACTTTGTACACACACTCTTGAGGGAAACAAATATAGGCACTTTATACACACACTCTTGCGTAAAACAAATCTAGACACATTAAACACACACTCTTGAGTGAAACAAAACACAGACACTTTATACGCACACACACACTTGAGATTTATAAATATAGACACTTCATACAAACACTTATGAGGTAAACAAATATCGACACTTTATACAAACACTCGTGAGATAAACAAATATAGACGCTTTTCTAAACACTCTTGAGGTCAACAAAGAAAGACAATTTATACACACACTCTTGAGGTAAATAAATACAGACACTTTAAACACACACTCTTGAGCTAAACAAATATAGACACTTTAAACACACACTATTGAGTGAAGCAAATGCAGACAGTTTATACACACACTCTAGAGTTCAACAAATCTTGACAGTTTGTACATGCACTCTTGAGTTAAACAAATATAGACAGTTTATACATACACTCTTCAGTTAAACAAATATAGACAGTTTATACATACACTCATGAGATAAACAAATATTGACAGTTTAAACATACATGATTGAGTTAAACAAATACAGACACTTTATACACACACTCTTGAGGGAAACAAATAAAGACAGTTTATACACACATTCATGAGGTAAACAAATATAGACAGTTGAAACAAACCCTCTTGAGTTAAACAAATATAGACAGTTTATACATACACTCATGAGATAAACAAATATAGACAGTCTCTTCAAACCCTCTTGCGTTAAACAAGAAAAGACTGTTTATACATACACTCACGAGTTAAACAAATACAGACAGTTTATACATACACTCATGAGATAAACATATCTAGACAGTTTATACAAACCCTCTTGCGTTAAACAAGTATAGACAGTTTATACAAACCCTCTTGCGTTAAACAAATAAAGACACTTTATAAACACACTCTTGAGGTGAACAAATATAGACACTTTAAACACACACTCTTGAGTTAAACAAATAAAGACATATTAAACACACACTCTTGAGTGAAACAAATACAGACAGTTTATACACACACTCAAGAGTTCAACAAATCTCGACAGTTTGTACATGCACTCTTGAGTTAAACAAATATAGACAGTTTATACATACACTCATGAATTAAATAAACTAGTGCATGCCTGTAGGTGCAAACTAAACAAAACAAAAAACTTCCAAACCGCATTCCATAAACAACCACACAGGCCGTTCCTCCGCTCTCATGTGCCCGTTCGTGCATGGCCGTACATGCAAAAAAACAACTTTCAAACCGCGTGCCAGAAACAGCAACCACACAGGCCGTTCCTTCGCTCTCTTAAATGACGATTGGATTGGGGCATTGTGTTTAATAAAATCGAGAAAGAATGAATACAGTAAGTGGATAAATCAAGAAAAAAAAATCGAGAAAGTACCGAAATCGAGAAAGAAAGAACACAGTAATCGATAAATCAAGAAAAAAAAAATCGATAAAGAATACAGTAATCGTCACTGACTGGATTGGGGTATTGGGTTTGAGAAAATCGAGAAAGAAATCAAGAAAGTACAGAAATAGAGAAAGAAAGAATCAAGAAAGAATACAGTAATCGTCACTCTCCGGAAGTGAAGTCCTCACTGTCTGGAAGTTCGCATTAGGCAGTTACGATTATTCGCAATTTATTCTTAATGGCCAATTATTCAATTGGCTCCAACATATTTTGCCTTTTCCCAATATCATCGCAAGGAAAAACACAAAGAGAAGAGGAAAGAGGTGATAAAAAACGTGCAAAAAATAATTTACTTCCTGCTTCGGAGCATACCAGCTACCTCTGATGTTCCCCAAATTTATGCACCGTCTCATATGAAAACGATCATAACTTGGGTCATTGTGTTTATCTATAAATGCGCATAAGAAATCGAGAAATTATACGAATACACCAAGTCATCACTCTCCGGAAGCCCGTACGTTGTAACCCGTAATGGGGAACGTGGCTGTGCTTCCCTTCACCATCGGCCACGCCCACGCAACAACGTGTCTTGCCATTGGTTTGGTAAATAAATGGCCATAACTTGGGAAGCACTTGCCCGATTAATATCAAACCTTGAAAAGGCACATCCTCAGGTCCCCAGCAATATTCCTGGCAAGTTTCAATTAGATCGGACCAGAGGTTGTCAAGAAACAGCGGACACACACACACACACACACACACACACACACACACACACACACACACACACACACACACACACACACACACACACACACACACACACACACACACACACACACACACACACTGCTGGAATTATACATAGATATAGACAGTTTATACATACACTCACGAGTCAAACAAATATAAACACTTTTTACAAACACTCTTGAGTTAAACAAATGCAGACACTTTACACACACAATCTTGAGGTAAACAAATATAGATACTTTACACAAATACTCGTGAGGAAAATAAATATAGATATTTTATAAAAACGCTCGTGAGGTAAACAAATTTCAACACTTTATCTAAACAAATATAGACACTTTATACCCACACTCTTGAGTTCAACAAATGTTGACACTTCATCCAAACACATATGAGGTAAATAAATATAAACAATTCATACTAACACGCTTGAGGTAAACAAATATCGACACTTTATACAAACACTCTTGAGGTAAACAAATAGAGACACATTATACACACTCTTGAGGTAAACAAATACAGACACTTTATACAAACACTCTTGAGGTAAACAAATACAGACACTTTATACAAACACTCTTGAGGTAAACAAATAGAGACACATTATACACACTCTTGAGGTAAACAAATGTAGAAACTTTAAACACACACTCTTGAGTAAAACAAATATAGACATATTAAACACACTTTATACAAACAATACCGGGTGTCGTGGCGTGCACCTGTAATGCGGCTACTCGTTGGCTTGGGTTCGAGGATCGCTTGGGGAAGGGAGCTCTGCACTGGGCCACGCTATGAGAGGGTGTAGGGCAGCCCGGAATCATGGCGAAACCCAATCCTTATCCCTGTGTCGTATGAGGCGACCAGGGTTGCGTCAGGAAGAGCATCCAGCGTAAAACCTGTGCCAAATCAGTAGGCGGATCATAACGGATGATCCGCTTTGGCGACCCCTAACTGGAGCAGCCGAAAGACGAACAAAAATATTTCATACAAACACTCATGAGATAAACAAATATAGACACTTTATACAAACCCCCTTGCGTTAAACAAGTATAGAGAGTTTATAAAAACACTCTTGAGTTTAACAAATATAGACAGTTTATACATACACTCTTAAGTTAAACGAATACCGACAGTTTCTCCATACACTCTTGAGTTAAACGAATAGAGACAGTTTATACATACACTCTTCAGTTCAACAAATGTGGACACTTTTACCACACACTCTTGAGTTTAACAAATATAGACACTTTATACACACACTCTTGAGTAAAACAAATATAGACACTTTATACATTCACTTGTGAGGTAAACAAATACAGACTTCATTCTCACGTGACGACCAATACAGGCAAATCTGCCGGCACAAAAGGGCGGATGCAAAACACTTTCTTGGATTGAAAATTAAAATCATAATTGTGTTGAGAATGTTATGAAACCTTCCACCCACCTTCGGACATCTGTTCGGTCCCCAAACAGTTCCACAGAAAGTTTGACGTGGCTTGCCCCAAAACTGTGGGAGTCGTTAGGGGACTGATGGATGGAAGGACATTCCAACTTTACTACCTCCGCCACCGACGGTGAAGGAGGTTATGTTTACCCCTTTCTGTCTGTTTTGTTTGTTTGTTTATCTCTGTTTGTTTGTGTGCAGGATATCTCAAAACGTTGTGAACGGATCTGGGTGAAATTTTGCGGACAGATTCGATGTGTGACAAGGACGAACTCATTCTTTCCCCCAGGTCTTCAAGACAGTTGTTCACCACCCTCTCAGATCAACCTCCCTCACCCCACCCCCTTTCAAGTTTCCAGTTTTACTTTGTGAGAGTTTGCGGCTGTATCCATCTTGTTCACCCTGTGTGTCCTCCCTATTCCTCATTCTTTCATATATCCCTTATTTACCTCCGCCATCGAAGATGGACGGAGGCTACTGTTTTCACCCTTGTCTGTTTGTTTGTTTTTGTTTCTTTGTGAACAGTATTGCGGAAAAAGTCCTCAACGGATTTCGACGAAACTTGGTGGGGGATTAGGTATGGTCCAAGGACCATGCCATTACATTTTGGACTTGGTCCAAAGTCCAACATGGCTACTATGGCGGCCATTTTGAAAAAATATTTGAATTTTTGTTTTTGCATTTCTTCATGTTTTAAGTGATTTTTTTCCAACAAAATTTCGATTTTGTTTTTGCATTTCTACATGTTATAAGTGATTTTCAACAAAAAACATGCCAAAATTATAATTGCGTCTGATTTTGGAACTGCAGGTGGATATACCCACGTAAAATAAATTTCTGTCTCAAGGAATCGAGTTATGACGAATGAATTGAGTATGTAAAAGTTAAAAGTTAAAGGGAAAGTTGCAAACTATAACTCTGTGAGCACTGTTGACATCAAATTGAATGAATAGGATATCAGGTTCACTTGAGTGACCTCGTAGTATTGGCGGCGGAGGTTTTGCACTCTACCGAGTGCTCCCCCTCGAGTTTCTCCATGTCTGCCTCTATTTTATCCATCAACTCTGCTCTTGGTGTGTCCTCCTCCCTCTATTTTTCCTTACTGTTCCTTTTGTTCTGTTACATTCTGATCCGTTTGATCTTCTCGCTCCTCCACAAGCCTCGGCCTTGCTTTTAAGCATCAGCGTTTGGCTGCTTGTCATTGGGGAAAGGGAAAGGTACTTTGGAGTGATGAGTCAGAGTTTGAAATTTTTGGAACAAAAAGAAGGCAGAAGGAGGGTTTTGATGAGAAGAATAAGGACATGTCTGTGCAGCCTACACTGAAGCATGGTGGAGGCTTTGTTCAGGTTTGGGGTGTATTTGGTGAGAATTGAAGGAACAATGAATGATAAGTACAAGCAGATCCTAATCCACCTTGTTATCCCATCGGGAAGGAGGTTAATTGGCGACAACTTTATTTCCACCACAATGCCCTTAAATTCACTGCAAACGTCATTAAAACAAATTTCGAAAGAAAATCAGTCAGGGAACTCGATAACGATAAGAATGACACTCTCAAACTTCTGACCTGAAAAAATTATTGTGACGTTGACCTTCCACATGTAAAAATAGTGCAGTACAACACATTTCCTGGCAATGAGCCCAAGTGTATGGAATTGTACATCTTCAAAAATCAAAGAAAAAGCTTCACGCACAGGCACACACTATCTGTACCTTCCCTGTTGTTATCGTCCCACTCCTCCACCCACCCCCACCCCCATTCCCAATCCTCCACTCTTCTCACCCCCACTGAATAAAAGTATATAAACTGTGAGCCTGAATCAATGTGGCGTTGATGTAGTCTATGCCTGATGAGCCAAATGGCCTCCTCCTCCTCTGTCGAAGTTCCTTGCGTAACTTGTGACACTATATCAAACCCTGCAGTCCAGATTTTCATTACTCGATTGGTCCCCCAGGGGTGTGCTATAATGTCACACTACCAAGCTACCATATGAGACCTCAATAAGGTGAGTATGGCAGTAAGTGGAGTACTTTCAGGACCCACACAAGTACACCCTGATTACCTGAATGACAACCACTTTGGATCGAACCACAAAAATATACCAGATAAAGCATCAACTACCTAAAGGCCACTCCCAGGATGGGAAAAGTGGCCATCACGGTTGTTTTAGGTGGTAGGTTGTAAACAGCAACCGCCCAAACATGGGAAAGGCCAAAAGTTTGTGGCTCCTAGTGTCCGTCATTGTGGGGGTGCAAATAATCTTGCCTGAATGAGAGAGAGAGAGAGAGAGAGAGAGAGAGAGAGAGAGAGAGAGAGAGAGAGAGAGAGAGAGAGAGAGAGAGAGAGAGAGAGAGAGAGAGAGAGAGAGAGAGAGAGAGAGAGAGAGAGAGAGAGAGAGAGAGAGAGAGAGCGCAGGCAGTAGTAGTGTCGGTCCCTCCTTCGACCCTTGCCTTTCTCATAAATTTGACTCTTTTTCTCTTAGTTTCACCAACATTTGTGGTCTTTCTTCTAACCTTTCCTCTGTTGAACACCATTTCGTTAGTACCTCGACTAATATCTTGCTTCTCTTGTACACTTTACAAGAAGACAGAACTATCAAATGATCTTCTCGTTCATTCCTTTTAAATGTCCAACTCGTAGAAGGATCCAGATTCAGATTTTCACCAAAATCTAACAAACCAATCCTCACACACCCAACCTGTCCAGCAAGTTTCATCTGAATCTATCGATAACTTACTGAGATATCCTGCACACAAACAAACAGGGATGAAAACGTAACTTCGGTGGCAGAGGTAACTTGAACCTTCACTCACGATTCCGCTTCAAAGGAGGAGTCTGTACTTATTCCAACATCAACACACCTGTTTTCCTTGTGGACCTTGAATCTACAAACTTTGATGTCATGGCTTAAAATAAAACACCACCAATCCATTACATTTTAGCGACACAATTTCAGTGGCGATTGGTTCCTCGGACCACATTCTAGTTGCATGTCTCTTTACTACCATTCCTCCTTCTCCAACTGCTCTTTCTGAATGCCATTATTGGCACTCCAATAGAGCTGACTGGGCTGGCTTAGTGAAATTATATTGTGGCAGTTTTCGGAGACCCCCAGGGAAGCACACACCAACACACATAAAGAACCCTCAGATAGTTATCTTCGCAGCATAGTGTCGATCATATAATTGAAAACCATTGCAATTCTTTTCTTCTCTATATACTGTACCTCTATCTCTCCTTCGCTATCTCTCTGTTTCCCTCTATTTTTCTCAATCCCTCTCCACATCCCCACAGCACATCCACAGACACAACAGCATGATTTTCACTCCACAAATCAAGACACTCCAAATGTGAAAAGCCTGCATTTCGTCACCAAAAAGGCATTGAAAGGGCAAGGAATGAGTTTCCCCAGCCTGCAGCCCCAATCAGTGACCAATCCTGCATCCCAAGTCAGTGACCGAGCCTGCAGCCTGAATCAGTTACCGAGCTTTGAGGCTACCAATGAACATCGACGAGGTCACAAGGCTATCTAATGGGGGAGATAGATGGGTCATATGGCATTGGGCCGGAGTTCAGAACGTGTGCGTCTGGAAACGGAGAGGTCAAGCGAGCTGGTGGTTGGAGAGTGGGCTGATGTCTGCGGCACAAGCGGAGGACTGGTATCTGCAGAGCGAGCTGGTGGACAAGCGCAAGCGAGGTGAGGTCCGGTACCAGACAGACCAGCGGAGAGTTACCAGACTCGTCAGCCATACACACTTCTTTACCCAATCTTTCTCTTGCTATCCCTATTCTAATTTGCTCCCTTTGGACGCACGGACATCAATGGAAAGCTCCGACTGCTCTTTTCAGAGCTTACCGATTATCGACCTTCACGCCATTTCCTCCAACGCCAAACACACCCACCCTCTGAACCTCTCAGGACATGACACCATTGCCTGACACCATCACCTTCTCCCCCCACCCCTCCCCATTTCTTTGGACCCACATGAGCCTGCCGGCTTATGTATGGTAAGCAAGAGGCCAACAGCATACCTCATATTCATTTCTCCTACCCTGTCCTCCTTTCTTCCCTCATTTTCTGACATGACTGTGGCACCCATCTGAATTTTGTCACAAGTAACTGATTAAGAGTGGGCTTTTGTGATTGGGGTAATTATTTCTCAGTTGTGACACTGCCTTGTACATACGTGCTTTTGTTAAATCATGACAAACCATTTTCAAACTGTCTGGTTGTTGTTTACATTGGTTAAGCAAAGTGTGTGGAACAGGGAGTTTGTCCCCGTGGTTCCGACACGGGTCCATCTCCGGTAACGCTCGGCCATATTTTATCAAGGTGGCATGTTGGGAAGCACAGTCCTTATATGGGGTGATTAATTTTCCGGAAAGGTAAGAATGGATTGGATGCTGAACCCTACCTAAATTAAGCTTCTTCGCTCACTGCAGATCTGGGTAAAATCACAAACTGGTCCAACACATGGAACATGTCTTTCAATCTGGAAAAATCTCACACTCTCACTATGTCTCTCCGAAAGGACCATTCGTTTGGAATCCCCCCCCCGCCCCGTCCACTTTCTCAACAATCCTCTGGAAGAAGTCCATTCATTCAAGCTTCTGGGTCTCACGACCTGCCATGATCTTTCCTGAGAAAGCCACATTTCCAACCTGGCTTAGAAAGCCAGTCGCCGACTGGGAAAACTCCATCGTGCAAAGTCCTTCCTCGGCCGACCTGAGCTCCTGACAACATACAAAGCTTTTGTCTGCAGCCTGATGGAGTACTGCTCTCCCCTTTGGGCTGGTACTCCTGCCTCCCACCTTTCTTGGCTTCATGCTGTGAAAACCAAGGCATTTCGGATCATTGGCATCTCCCGCAATGAGGCTGAGTCTTTGGGCCTCTCACTCTCTCACCGCAGGCAGTTCGGTGGTCTTTCTGTCTTCTACCGTCTCCTCTCCTGTCTCGCCCCCCCTGCTGTGTATGTGATTTGTCCCCACCATATTTCCGCAGGGCGCTCAAGGTCCTCCAACAACCCCCTTCTGCTAAAACTACCAAATCACGAATCACTGATCACCTTCACTCTTTCATTCCTCTATTTCCACACCTTTGGAATAAACTCCCTTACTCTGTTCAATCCCATTCTTCCCTCCAGGCCTTCAAAATAGCTGTTCACCACCACCTCTTATCATCCCCCATCCAAATTCTCGATCTTTTCTTACCCCGTTAATCCAGTCCAAACCCACCTCCTTCAAATTCCCTGCTTTCTTTCCTGAAAGTCCCTGTCATGTCCATCTTGGATACCCCGTGTTCCCCACCCAATCCCTCTCCATTCCACAGATCTCCTAATGTCTCTGTTCCCCAGTGTTTTGTCCTTCCCACTCCCGCCCCTCGTCTCATGCCCCCTTGCTGTGCGTTGTGCGTTAGCTCTCACACGAGCCTCGACAAGGTATACAAAAAAAGGGACATGGCATATCACACCTGGAAATAGTATTTTTCCTCTGACTCATATTCAGCCTTCTTCTCCAATTTAAATCATTGCAGATTTGTTATTTGTGAGGCGAAGCATTCTTTTATCCAAAGGAAGTGTGACAGCCTCTCTTCTTCCTTCACTTGTTGGTTTTTCTGATCTTCTGCCAAAAGTGTCTTCAACAACTTTTGTCGCACAACCTTTCCTTCACTTTTCCGTTCCGATGATACTATTGCTGTCTCTCCAACCGACAGAGCAATTCTTTTTGGCTCTTTTCTCCTCTAATTCCACATTGGATGACTCTCACATTCAAACAACCCATGATGCACCCTTTACCAATCATATACCTCTCCCTATAATCTCTTTTCAAATAATCAAAAAGTACTTCTCTCTTTGGATACACGCAAGGTGTACGGATAAAATGGCATTCCTCCTCGTATCTTGAAGGAGTGTGCTTCAGAACTTGCACTTGTGCTTTCTCGTTTATTTTGCTTCTGTTTGAAAACCCAAACATTTCCTATTTTCTGTAAACATGCATTAGTACAGCCTACTCTAAAGAAGGGTGATCGTTCAAACCCTTCCAACTTCTGTTCTTTCTCCGATTTCCAAAGTCTTTGAACGTCTTCTCAATTCTCATTTCCTCAATCATCTTGAATCTCAGTCTTCTCTCTGACCATCAGTGTGGCTTTCATAAGACGAGATCGCCCAATGATATATTTTCCGATATTACAAATATCTGGTCTTGTTCTCTGAGAGACAATGAGGAATCCTTTGTTGTAGCCCTTGAGATTTCAAAAGCTTTGGACAGAGTGTGGCACCGGAGTCTTTTTTTTTTTTTTTTTTTTTTTGTATACCTTGGTCGAGGCTCGTATGAGAGCTAACACACAACTCACAGCAAGGAGGCATGAGACAAGAGGGGCGGGAGTGGAAGGGACAAAACAGTGGGGAACAGACACATTAGGTGAACTGTGGAAGGGAGAGGGATGGGGATGGGACGGGGAACATGGCGAAGAGAAGATGGACATTTCAGGGACTTTCAGGAAGGAAAGCAGGAGAAATGAAGGAAGTGGGCTTGGGTGGATTATCGGGGATAGAAAAGATCGAGGATTTGGATGGGGGAAGATAAGAGGTGGTGGTGAACAGCTGTTTTGAAAGCCTGGCGGGAAGAATGGGAAAGAATAGAGTGAGGAAGTTTATTCCAAAGGCGGGAAAAAGAGGAATGAAAGAGTGAAGTTGAGTAGTGATTCGTGATGTTGTTAGTTTTACAAGAAGGGGGTTGTTGGCGGACTTTGAGCGCCCTGTGGAAATGTGGTGGGGACAAATCGCAGAGAGAGCATGGGGGGGCAAGGCTGGAGAGGAGTCGGTAGAAGACAGAAAGACCACCGACCAACCTGCGGTGATTGAGTGAGAGGCCCAAAGACTCAGCTTCATTGCGGGAGATGCCGATGATCTTAAATGCCCTGGTTTTGACAGCGTGAAGCCGAGAAAGGTGGGAGGCAGGAGCACCAGCCCAGAGGGAGAGCAGTACTCCATCAGGCTACGTACAAAAGCTTTGTAAGTGGTC
Organism: Eptatretus burgeri; assembly: GCF_056783735.1. Classification (NCBI taxonomy): domain Eukaryota; kingdom Metazoa; phylum Chordata; class Myxini; order Myxiniformes; family Myxinidae; genus Eptatretus; species Eptatretus burgeri. The sequence goes on from NW_028222109.1 coordinate 43,238, forward strand.
AGGAGCTCAAGAGGGCCTAGGAATGACTTTGCACGACGAAGGATTCCCAGTCGGCGACTGGCTTTTGAGGCGAGGTTGGAAATGTGACTTTCCCAGGAAAGGTCATGGCAGATAGTGAGACCCAGAAGCTTGAAAGAAAAGACTTCTTCCAGAGGATTGTTGAGAAAGTGGATGGGGGGGTTTTCTAAATGGTCCTTTCGAAGCGACATCGTGAGAGTGTGAGATTTGTCTGGATTGAAAGACATGTTCCACGTGTTGGACCAGTTTGTGATTTTATCCAGATCTGCAGTGAGCGAAGCTGCTGCTGCTTGCCCGTCTGAGGGATGACAGATGGTACGGCAGAGGGTGGAGTCGTCGGCAAAGTGAAATAGAGGATTTTCCAGAGAGTCCGAGAGATCATTGATGAAAACTCCATTTATGAAATGGAGTTTTGATGAAATGATGAAAAAAAAAGATGAAAAGAACTCCATTTAGGGCCACACGTTGACTGCGACAGGGGAGGAAGTCTGCGAGCCATGAGTGGAGATGGCCTTGAATACCATGGGAAGAGAGTTTGGTGAGTAGTGCAAGGTGCCAGACTGTGTCAAAAGCACGTGATATGTCCAGGGATACGGCTCGGATTTCCTGTCTGGCATTGAGGACCTCCATCCATTGATGGGAGAGCAGAAGCAGCATATCCAGGGTAGAGTGACCTTGTCTGAAACCAAATTGATGATTGGAAATCAAGCCATTGGAGAAAAGGAAGGATTTCATGTCTGAAGCGATGATGGATTCCATGACCTTGCTGATGATTGGTAGAAGGCTGATTGGTCTGTAGTTACAGGGATCTGTTTTTGCACCTTTTTATGCAGGGCAGTGATGTTAGCAGATTTCCAAGCAGATGGCAGATGACCTTTGGCAAATGAGAGGGTGAATAGAACAGAGAGAGGGTGAGCAAGAGCAGAAGAGCAGGCTTTGAGGACACGTGGGCTGATGCCGTCTGGACCGGTTGCAGAATCTGAGTTGAGGTTTGAAAGCAAGCTCTCCACTTTGTCAGGAGAAAAGGATACAGAGTCCAGGGACAGTTGGGTGCGACTGGGTAAAGTGGGTAGAGATAGTGATGGGTTTAGGACACAAGATTTAGCTGCAAACACCGAGTTTAGACATTCAGCTTTATCACGTGTGGAATCAGCAGTGCGGCCATTTGAGGTAAGGGAGGGGATGGAGGGGGAACATACACCAGAAACAGATTTGATTAAACGCCACCAGGATTTTGAGGAGGGAGAGAGGTTTGAGAGTCCAGACTTGAGATGAGAAAGATGTTGTTTTCTGGCTCTCCTGAGGGTAGATACACACTTGTTCCGAGCTTTGTGGAAAGAACTGAGATTGCCCTCAGTTGGGTTTGCTTTCCATGAGGCAAAGGCAAGTTGTTTCAGGACAACTGCCTCGCCACAAGCTTCAGTAAACCAAGGACGGGAGGAAGGGTAAGACAACTGAACACGAGAGGGGATAAATCTGTGCATGAGGGAGAGCAAGTTTCTTTGAAAGAATTCCCAGGATGAGTTGATGTTTGAGAAAGTAGTGATAGGAGACCAGTCTGTAAGTTTGATGGCTGCTCGGAGACCCTGCCAGTCGGCTTGAGTGAAATGCCAGACTCGACGGCGGTGAGGTGGTTCTCTGATAACAGCCAGAGAGATGTCCACTTTAACAGGGACGTGGTCAGAAGAACCAATTGGAGCGAAGGAAGAGCAGCAGATATTGTCAGGGAAATTTGTTAAAATCAGATCCAGAAGAGATGGAGTACCATTGGTTGAGATCCGGGTCGGGAAGTTGACCGATTGAGTCAGTCCCAATGAGTCGCAGAAAGCTTTTGCTGAGGTGCCATGGCAGGTGAGAGAGGTACCCACACCTAGCCAACTGGCGTGATGACAATTGAAGTTGTGCTGTACTGAAATGGGAGATGCTTAGCAGGCAGACACGAAGCGGAGGAACAGTCGAGCCGGGCTGTGTTGCACGAGTGCGAGCGCGGGCGTACTGTGCCCGCGGCTCCCCTTTATTCCGTACGCGGTACACTCACGAGCCGGCCGACTCCAGCATTACTACGACCCCTCAGACGGCGTGCACGCCTCATATCCCTCGCCGACCCCCACGGCCACCTCCCATCATCACGCCCACCATGCAACATCACCATGCCCTTCCCCATAGGCCCGCAGACTCCACCACACTCCTCCCCCCTAAAACTATGATTATTAACTGATTATCATTATAAGAAGCATGCAGAACACGAAGGACTTCGTATAATAATCATGGAAATAAAATGAAAATAGCAAAGCATAATAGCACACCACATCATATAATGTGTCGATGCGAGCGAGTGGAGCAGCAAAGGTCAGGTCTGACCGCGTTACCGATATGAAGCAGCAAAATGAGAAGCACAGCAGCATTATGCAGCAAAAACGCCCCGAGGCGGCCCATGCTGACATGAGCCTGGCCAAGGTCGTAACGACCTCTCGAGCCAACGTCCTCCGGCCCCATCAAACGCCTCCGGCCCACTCCCCCAGGCAGACCCGACGTAGATAAACATCCCGAGGCCGGCAGCCCGCTATCTGGAAGCCGTGGCGCCAGCCTAAGACCTTGGCCGGGGCGCTGAATAGCGACGCTGGCTGCATGCATTTAATGCGCCAAAACAACTCACGCACCACAATCAGTTGAGACGCCAACGCCCGTCCCAACGGCCTTGAGCGAACACAGCGAGTTGCGCTCGCAATCAGAGGTGGGGGTAACGCCGACCAGGGCACCAGACTTGGTTCCGAGTCGATCTCCGAGACCCACACGGCCGCGAGACGGGAGCAACTCCACTTAAACCACACTGCAATCATAGGCTCGTTATAAATCATTACGAATAATATTCGAAGCATCGCAAATTCATTTTTCCGTACAGCGCGCTTTTTGATAAAATCCCAGTACAAGACAAAGCAATTACCTGCGGCCTGGAGCAACTGGAGGCTAACAAACCTTCTTTATTCGCCCCCACATCACATTGATCATAACACCAACTCCATTGACTGATCTCCGCCACATCCACTTTTACACGAGAACTGCTGGCATTTATTTCAACAACATTAAACTGCATCACTAGAGCAAGGAAAAGCACATATGCCATGAACAACAACCCACAACCCACATCACGAGTCCGCTTCTTGGTTGTCGACTTGATGCTGCGACTCGCGACTCCCTTTAACGCCACGGGCCCACCGCCACCTGTTGAAGCTGCCTGAACCACACCGATGCGCATTGCCTCACGAACCCTGCCGAAGCGCGGGAACTCATCGCGAACGAAGCGCGGGAACTCATCGCGAGAGCTGATATGGCTCTCGCCGCTCCTGGAGCGCACATCATCGCCGCAGGCAGCAACGAACGGTGGCTCCCGCTGCATCGACGCGGCCCCCGCCGCCAGAGCCTCGCCCTCGGTGTTCGACGAAGGTCTCGAAGAGAGCACTGGCACATCTGGAGGCACGAACCGGAACCCGTTCCGACCCAAAAGGGTCCGGCTCGCCGAGCCCGGCTCCTGCTCCGGCTCGCCGGCATCATCATGCCCCGGCTGCAGGCTGATCTCCAGGTCACTGGGGTCCTGCTGCGGTGCCCCTTCGCTCCCGGTGCGATCGTGCTGCGGTGCCCCTTCGCTCCCGGTGCGACCGTGCTGCGGTGCGCGCTCTCGTCCCGCACCGCTAGGCGTGCGAGCACCCTGCGGCACTTGAGCCATCGCGCGGACTTGCGCGGTCACCGGTGTCTGCTCGACAGATGAAACAGTCGCGATCGCCGAGTCGAATGTGATGTCGGTCAATGGCTGCTCGCAGACAATGTCAATGGCTGCTCGCAGACCAGAAATAAAATGATCTCTGAACCGTGCCGGACGCTCCTCTGCCGTGAATTTGCACGGCACAGCCGAATGCGATGCGCGGCCAGCACGAGTGGACTCAATTCGACACCCGATCCGTGCCTCGCTCACTTCCCCCCCCCCCGCCACTGATCTTGTCATTTCCGGATCAATTGCAAGCAGGTTTCGACGCGGGACAGAAGGATCGCCTCGCACACCGCCATCTATGAACGCAACAATGGGCGATGACCCTCGGCCCACACACCGTAGACGACCTCGAGAGCCCAGACCGCCGTCCGAGTGATTGCATTGCCACGCTCGCCCACGACCCGCGCCGCAGACCGTGCGCATGGCCGTGCGTGCCTGGCCCATTGCGATGACCCCTAGACCATCTGCTGTGTCCCGACCATCGAGACCTCGGACATTCTCCAGAGCTTGCGCGACGTCCAACGCCGCGTTCGAGCCGAAACGCGTATCCTCGACAAAACGAACAAGAAAATGAACCAAATGAACGAACGTTGCCCACTCGACGTGGCCGAAGTCGATTCCGACGAAGGCGGGCACGCGTACGTTTGCCATGCACCGACTCTTTGCCATGTTCGCGTTGGCGAGACCTTTGGCTCCGTAGGCTGGAACCGCACGGGTCATTTGCCGCCCTTACACACGCCGATTCGAAGATCCTCGTCGCCAACTGTGCTGTACTGAAATGGGAGATGCTTAGCAGGCAGACACGAAGCGGAGGAACAGTCGAGCCGGGCTGTGTTGCACGAGTGCGAGCGCGGGCGTACTGTGCCCGCGGCTCCCCTTTATTCCGTACGCGGTACACTCACGAGCCGGCCGACTCCAGCATTACTACGACCCCTCAGACGGCGTGCACACCTCATATCCCTCGCCGACCCCCACGGCCACCTCCCATCATCACGCCCACCATGCAACATCACCATGCCCTTCCCCATAGGCCCGCAGACTCCACCACAGAAGTCACCACATAAAAGGAAGAGAGAGTTTGGATGAGAAGATAGAAGATGGTCCATGTTTTCGGATAGTGAGATGTAGATGGAGTCATCACTGTTCGGTGGACGGTGCAGTACACACATATAAACATGAGGTGGGAGTGGAGGGGAAGCCGAAGCCAGAGGTATTACTGGGGGTGTGGGGGAGTGAGAGCAGTGCATGGAGAGTGAGGAATAGAGTCTTTGATGAAGAGAGCAACACCTCCACCAGGACGAGGCTCAGGTCTGTCATACCGTAAGAGGGAGTAACCGGGGAGAGATACCTGGGAGTCTGACACGTCTTGGGAGAGGAAAGTTTCTGTTAGGCAGATAATGTCTGGTTTGTCAGTGGCAACCTGTATGGAAAGATCTGAAAGGTTTGAGCGAAGGCCCCGGATATTTGAGGTCCACACTTTTAATGAAGAGGTAGGAGAGGAGGCTTTGGGTGCAGGAGGTGGAGGTGGAGGGGAGGTTGGACAAGGGACGAGGGGGGGGAGGTAAGGAGGGTTGCTGAAAGAGTGTGGGGTATTGCAGAATAGCGAGGGAGGGGCCGAATGAGGAGGAGAAAAGGCTCTGTGGTGCTGGGGGAGAGGGAGGACAAGAGACAAGGAAGAAGGCAGTTGAGGATTTGAGGAGGTGGAGTGAAGAGATGGAGGTGAGAGGGCAGTGGAGGGAGGCAGGTTGGTGGATGAGAGGGGGGCAACTTAGAGAAGGAAGAGTGAGGGGATGAAAGGTGGGAGGAAGGTGAGGGGGAATTTTTGAGAGAGGTGAGAGGGAGGCTTGGAGGGAGAAGAGTGGGATGGTTGCTTTGAGAGTGAGAGTGAGGGGTGAGGGGGTGAGTTGGCACTGAAGTTGGAAAAAAAGAATGGTTGATGGAAAGCGAACATCCATGGCAAACTGTGGTTTTTAAAAGTTTAAGGTCAGAGATGCGATTTAATACAATTCTTGATGGATGCAATGAAGGCGAATTCAGAGAATGGAGAGAAGAAGCGCTGTAATAGTTGCATTTTTTAGGCAAGGAATGAAGGAGAGGTCGAAATGAGAGCAGTCTGTTAAAATAGCAGAAGAGTCGTGCATTGTGAAACAGTAAAGAGTACCACATGTGTGAGAGAGGAAGATGAAGCATTATAAGATCGTCTTTGTTGTTAATATTAATGTATGAGAGAGTTCAACAGATTAGGTGATGGAAGTGTAGAAAAAAAAAATCGAGGAAGAAGACAAGGAGGAAGTTAAGAGGAAGAAGAAGAAGCAGAATCGGGAGAGGGTGAGCGTGTTGTTGTTGTTGTTGTTGGGTATATATATATATATATATATATATATATTTTTTTTTTTGAGATAAGAAAGAGATTAGTTGGGAGAATGGGGGATGTTTGGAAAGTGGGGAGGATGAAAATTGAAGGTAATGGGGAGGATAGAAATTGAAGGTAATGGGGAGAAAAAAAACAAAAAACAAAAATAAAAACGATCGAACACCGAGTGGAACCAGTAGGCCTCAAGCCTAGGCTTAGGCCTCAAACACCAGGTAAGAACGTCGACAAAAATACTCACAAAATAGCACGATTTTTGAAACAAAACCGAACTAGGAACACACAGTAACATGTAGGTGAGAAAATTAAACAGTTAAAACGGGACAAATAACAACCGAAAACTTAACTTTGAGAACGTCAGCAGGGAGCCCTGAGGAGACATCTCCCCACCCCAAAACCAGAACCGGAAGTCTTATCGATAAGCTCCCCTCTTTCGGCTTTCCTTCGACACTCTGTTCTCTCTCATACCGAGCTTTCTCTCTAGTTGTTATATCTCCATAAATGTTGGTGGTTCATCCTCTCCCTCCTTCTCTACCAACAGTTGTGTTCCTCAGGGTTCTGTCGGCTCCTACATTCTTCCTTCTTTTTATCAATAATCTTCTTTCTTC
>NW_028222109.1:57500-62500 GCF_056783735.1 Eptatretus burgeri
ACCGTTTTCTTAAAAAAATGTACAATTACTTAATTATGGCGAACAGTGGTAAAACAGGAAATAACAGTCAATGATGATTGTACCTGGAGTGGATTATCAGAACCCACAAATAGTATATCTCTTGCGTTTGTCGATATGTCTGTAAAGTGAAAATATAAATGTTGTCTGAGCTGCAACCGCGTTACCTCTGCATTTACTGTTGGAGACTTCAGCAGAAGAACTTTAACGACCAAATCTCAATTCATCATTGAGATTGAAATGTCTTTCTGGCCTCATTTCCGATCTCAACACTGGCCCAAGAAGCATGAATAAGTCCAACTTCCTTAGTTTATCATATAAAAATGAGACATTAGAAGCACCTGCTTAAATTATATCCAGCAAAGTTGTCGCTCAATTATCGTTGAAGTGTGGACATCGATATAACTCAATTACAGCTTTATTGCCATAACACGGAGCTCTTTCCGATATCGTAACTGTTTCACGCCGTGCAGTCCATCAGAAACACCAGGCAGATTGATACCGCTATAATAGTGGCATCACCTGTGGCAAAGCAGAGTCCCGGACAAGAGTGATGGGCTGTGCATCATTGAGATGGCTCCGACGTTCTGAGAATGAGGCAATGCGTGACATCGAGTACCATCGTGGAATGTTCATGGACTGGTCGCTGCACCCACGTGTCAAGCAGACACGCTGAAGAACTGGGGCGCTGTGAGCAATCGGCTTGCAACAAGCTCGTGATGAAGGCCTGCGCCTCAGGCCCAATGTTTGTAAAATACTCCTGAGGAAAGCTGTAATCAAGGTGTGCAATGTTCAAACACGTTTCGTCTACACTGTCATCCAGGAATGGTGAAACGCCGCTCAGAAGCACGTACGTCAACACGCCTAGGCTCCAAATGTCTGCGGAATGTGTCACGGGCCAGCCACGCACCAATTCTGGAGCAGCAAACTCAGGGCTGCCAAGCAATGGATGCACATAGAAGTGAGTGGTGATTTGCATGGCGTCACCCAAGTCTGTAAGCTTCAGTGTCACCCGTGTGCTTGAAATGTCCACCAGCACGTTCTCCGGCTGTGATACAATGTTGGGACATTGAAAGTATTAAAGATAAGTGCCATGAGGTCCTACACACTATTCAAGCCCCATTCATATACAGTACTACAAAACAACCCTCCCCGAGCTGGACAGGCATGTGACGTGCAAATTCTCTGTTTAAGCTTTTTCCATTTTTAGAAGAAAAAAAAAAAGGCAAAATTGAAGAAACTTAAAATGCAATTTAAAATACCCTGGTGTATTGGAGTTGATGATTATGGCAGAAAGAGTATTTTTTTTTGGCAAAATCACTGCCAGAGGTAAACCACAAGAAGATCACACCTTGATGTCCAAATGGGTGATTCGGCAGTAACGCAGGTACTGTAGTGCATGCAGCAAGTCACGGACATAGCCGGCCACATCCCCTTCTGTCAACTTTCCTTCACTCACGATGTAGTCCAGAAGACGGCCATCTGGAATGCTGCGGATTGAAGGTTAAGCCAAAGAGAAACATGTCGTTGGGATTTGTCAATGCAAATAGAACGGCCAACTAAAAACATTCAGGAGGAAAGAACCTCAGCTCTGACATTTCAATGACAGTCAACTTCACTGAACTTAACGTAAGGGAACCACATGCACAGCACACTCCAGGAATAAACGTATGAGCATACCTATAACACTGAGAAAAGGGAAAGCAATAATTTTCACGTCTTGATTTTTAGTCACTTTTGTGACTGTTAATGTGTGTGTATCAGGGGTAATATGTGTGCGACATAAAGCGATGCAAGGATTAATGATGGAAAACACTGATGGACTTCAATAGGTCCTTCCTTTTGTCCACCATGAGTTATTTGTAAATTTATGGTTGAATATATCATAGACAGGTTTTATCAGATAATTAATTACCTTTGTGCTGCAGTCAGCTGTCTGCATTGTATCAACAAGAAGGAAACTCTCTTGCTGAAAGTTTATTTGTCCCTTTAAAAAAGCAATACATAATAATAATACTAATAATAAAAATAAAAATAATAATACAATGAGCTTCAACAAAAGAGGAAGCCACTCAGCCCATAAAGGCATATGCTATGATTGCCAACAGATGGTTATTTGTCCATGCTCTATCCCTTTTTTGAATGCTGAGCATTAAGTAAGGAAGCAGCACGTACCATTTTAAAAACTCTTTGTTATGACTCAGTTGTGCTTCGAGTCTTCGAACTACTGACTTCCTCGACTCAGAGCGTATTCTCAAACCATAAAGCCACCGAGTTCACCAGTAACGAGGTTAAAAAACAAAATTGAGAATGACCAAGAAAAGCTGAGCATAATTCTGTACACATCTTGTTTAGAACATGCAAACAATGCAAAAATCGACCTGCAAAGGCATAACCATCGAGTGTGTTCATTAAGATCAAGGGGGTAACAATAACGGATGATTTCAATGACAGTTCATTCGCTCACAGCTCTGTGATGAGGACGTAGCTGGTGGCCGTCTCGTAGGTGTCAATGATCGAAGGGATCTGTGGGTGCTTCAGGCTTTGCAGTAACGCAACCTCATGCGAAACTTGCTCCCTGCGTCTCAGCTTCTTGCTCACGAACTTTGCTGCCACCTCTTGTGGACAACCACGTTGTAAGCAACGACGTACCACTGAAAAACGACCCCTGGAAGGGAAACATTGTTGAAAATACAAGAACAATATTCATCGATTGAAAACTCGTCTTTATTAAGGTTAAAATTGGTCTGTGTCGGCAGAATAACAAGGACAATTAATTATCTCAATAAAATGTTGAGAGCTGCACGCTAACTGCCACGAGAAAAATGGGAAGAGGCCTTTGATGTCTCTCTTGCTTTGAAGAAGGGATAACACCAAAAATGCCACTTACATTTACTCAACAAAAATCACTCTGACATCATCCATGAAAAATATCAATGAATGCATGTTGTTTTTGGGACGATAATTGAGCAGATCAAAAATCTAAAGAAGAAACTATTCCCCTTGAAGAAGCAAAACATGGCTGATGAAAATGCACAGAATGAGATATCTTTGTGCATAAAACAATTACAACGAGGTTTATGAACTTGGGAATGCAAAAAAATTATTTAATAAATAATGTCGATCAAATGAATAAAATGCATCTTATTGTGGACAGTATCACAATCGATAAAACTTCACGAGTCGTACAAAAAGGGAATGCGTTTATGGTCTTTAAATATATAACAAACTTATTTAATAAGTACAAAGGCAACCGATGAGATGAAAATGTCATTTATTGTATCACACCATTGGAGTTGGCAGGTCGGTGAGAGGGCTACGTAAAAATCAAGTTTCGTTTAAGAAGACGATGGGTAATGGAGCTTTAGGGGCATTCTTGTAGTTGAAAGAGAAGGTTATTGAACGTACCTTCCAATTTCTGCAAGCTCGGCATAAGTCGAGTCGAAGTTGCTCTTCCAAAATACGTTGAGGCCATCAAATCTAGAATCTGTAAAATAAATAGTTTCATTTGATTAAACACATGGAGCTATTAGACCATCTACACGAGTTATGATATCATTAGGGGCTGGATACAAACTACGTGACTTTTATTTGGCAGTTTCTTTTTAACATCCACCCTCCCCATGTGATTCCAGATGACATTTTGCGTGACCCCTCCCATCTTAAAAAAACGTAACGATAAATGGGAGCAATGTCACCTTTTTCCCATTTCTATCAGCTTCCATTCTGCAATTTATTTTTAAGATAATCGTTGGAAAAGGACAACCCAGTCAATGAGAAAGTGTTGCACATTCATCTTCCTCCAACTTTGACAAATAGTTGAACTTCCTGCTTTCTCCCTTTCGGAAACTCCCATTCGTAGCTTCAATTTCAAGATATAAAACAGCACCTGTGCCATTTTTGGAGAAATTCAACTAAAAGCAAGGTTGTTCTAAATTGACATGTCCTGTCATGGTGAAGGGAAATCCAAGATGGCTGTGCCCATGAAGATGGTGTCACATGACTGTCGGCTTCCTACCCCCTCGAAACACTGGAAAACACCCAGCCCACAAAAAGTGCAAAGTGTCATGTAACTTGCATACAGCCTGTGGGGCGGGGGGGCAGGGGGCAGGGAAGAGGGAAGAGGGGAGGGAAGAGGCAAGAGGGGAGGGAAGAGGCAAGAGGGGAGGGAAGAGGCAAGAGGGAGGGAAGAGGCAAGAGAGAGGGAAGAGAGAAAGAGAGGAGAGAAGGAGAGAAGGAGAGAAGGGGAGAAGGAGAGAAAAAGAGAAAGAGAAACCAAAGAGACAGACAGAGACAGACAGAGACAGAATGTCTGAGATATGTATATTGCCTTTCAACTGTCCAAAAGGGAGATAGCACTTGCCTTTGAGCTGTCTGGTTTGTGTTTGATTCCTGACCCAATTATAAACTGTTCGATACCTTGCAGGCAAGTCATTGCATCAGTGATTGCTTCATCCCTCATATGGGAGGTTGAGTTTAGGACTTGTATTTGCTTGGCAGATATTAGTTGTGAAAGACACTCACAACTAATTCGTTGTAATGCAACTCCTTGCCGAAGAAGCACCAACCCTACAATTTATCATAATCTCATCAGCAACGAACCCAGACTCAGCAGCTCAAAAGTAAGTGCTCAACAGCTCTACCCCTGCACCATTCTGTCGGATGCAAGGGCTTTCTTTTGATACTGTTTGAGGATTTCTATCAGGATAACAAAAGAAAAAAACATGTTTGACCAGCTGGGATAAAAGTTAACCAAACCGACAAAAAAAGAAGATATCTTTGGAGGCAAAAATAAAGTAGTTGCATTTCTTTTCCATAACAAGAAAAAGAGCAATCAGAGATTGCTGACCCTCACCAGGACTTTTTTTGCGGTGTATTTTGTGTGGTGTTTGTGTACTGGTGTGTTATGTAATTAATGGGACATAACCAGAACTGCCACTTTATAACTGCTGGTAGTGATGACTGGGTATCAAGACGTCTCG
>NW_028222109.1:67500-75000 GCF_056783735.1 Eptatretus burgeri
CTGTCTCTGTCTCTGTCTCTGTCTCTGTCTCTCCATCTCCATCTCCATCTCCATCTCTATCTCTATCTGGACAGTCGTTATGTCTGGGCAGTCGTTATGTCTGGGCGGGGTTTGTCTCCAGACGTGTCTGGATGGGAGTTTGTCTCTGGACGTGTCCGGGCAGTAGTTTGTGTCCAGGCAGTGTTTATGCCCGGATGGGAGTTTGTGTCCAGGCAGTGTTTATGCCCGGATGGGAGTTTGTCACCGGACGTGTCCGAGTGGTGTTTGTCCCTGGACAGCTTGGCTCTGGATGCATCCGGGCGGTGTTCGTCTCTGAACATGTCCGGGCGGTGTTTATATCCTGACGTGAGTTTGTGTCCGGACGTGTCCGGGCGGTGTTTATGTCTGGACGGAAGTTTGTCTCCAGAAACGTCTGGGCAGTGCCTGTCTGCAGACAGCTTGGCTCCGGTTGCATCTGGGCGGTATTTATGTCTGGGCAGTGTTTGTCTCCGAATGTGTCCAGGCATTCTGGAAGGGAGTTTGTCTCCGGATGTGTCCAGATGGGAGTTTATCTGCAGACGTGTCTGGGCGGTGTTTATGTCTGGATGGGAGTTTGTGTCTGAATGGAGTTTGACTCTGGACGTGTTTGAGGATTGTTTGTCTGTGGGTGGTATTTATAGTATGCCCGGTAGAAAATGGATTTCAGACATTATTTGGTTTCCATCTTCACTGTTATTCTCTGCAGAATCTTTTTGATGAGACAATATGAATCGTAATTGATGCTCCACCACAGGTCTGCCTTCCTTTCCTCTCACCTCTCACTGACTTCCTCACTCTCCCTCCCTCCTCGTTCCCCCTCCCTCCTCTCTCTCTTTTCTCCTCCCTTCCCTCTCTTTCCCCCTCCCTCCTCTCTCTTTTCCCCTCCCTCCTCTCTCTCTTTCCCCTCCCTCCTCTCTCATTATTTCCCCTCCCTCCTCTCCCCTTATTTCCCCCTCCCTCCTCCCTCTTTCCCCCTTCCTTCTCTCTCTTTCTCTCATCCCTCCTATCTCCTCACTCTTCCTCCACCCCTCTCTTTCACTTCCTCTTCTCCCAACCCCCTCCCTATGTCAGTGTTTCCGTCAGCGAAGCGACAGGTGGTATTTGCTAGCATATGTATGTATATATATATATATATTTTTCTACTTCTATATGAGGTCTTTCTTTAATACTCACACACACACACACACACACACACACACACACACACACACACACACACACACACACACACACACACACACACACACACACACACATACACACACACACACCAAGCAGGCACATAAGAAGTTGGCCATCATAAAGCTTGCATTGTTAGTGTCAGAAAATTTTGAGGATATCTGAAGACTCCAATAGCTCAGTGGACTGTCACCACGTAAGTGATGAGGTCCTTGGGTTCGAGTCCCGGGTTGTCAGAATTTTTTCACACTCGCCCCACCCACATCTCTCACCTGTGAATTGAGGGAATAACCAATTTGCTCTCACCCAATGAATTAACACAGGTGGCTCGGATTATATAAATAAATGGACTCCTCACATGCTCTTCTCGCCGAAGAAGCTGCATAAAGCAACCATGAAAGGCTACCCAGGGTAAGCCCTTTGCTGTTTCAAACCCTTTCCAGAGTTACTCCACAGCTGTATAGATATTCACAAATAGTACATGCATGAGAATCCCAATTTCTCCACACCCCCTCAGCTACTGGACTAGTTTCAGTGCTTGTTGGCAAATCATCAGCATGTACCTCGTGTTAATGTCAAAAAAGCCAACATATAAATGAAAAACGAAAACCCACCCATATCTCTCACCTGTGAATGGAGGGAATAACCAATTAACTCTCACTTAATCAATTAAACCCAGTTGGGTAGGATTATATAAATTAATGGACTCCTCCCATGCTCTTCAAGCCAAAGAAGCTGCATAAAGCAACCATAAAAGGATACCCAAGGCAAGCCCTTTGCTGTTTATATTAAAATCTACCCAGTTTCCTCTACATCTGCAAAACATTCACGAGCACATACATGAGAATCCCAATGATTCACACCCCCAACACCAACAAATGACAAAACTTGTCCATTCGCTGAGGGGGAATGTAGCATTGGGATTCCCATGCTTGTGCTGCTTGTGAATGTCTGCAGCTGTAGACACGAAACTTGGTGGAAAGGTTGGGTTGATTCGATTTTGGTGAAGATCCGGATCCATACATGAGAATTTTTAGTGATTCTTCACAATTGAGAGATTGGGCCCAAAACGATATGTGGCAAGGTATATAAAAACGCTGTGGATGGGTTATGACAAAACTGGGTGGATTAGTTGGGTAGGTGACAAGAACAAGCCGATTCGATTTTGGTTCCAGTCTGGATGCAGATCCGGCATATCAATTTGATACAAAACGTTAACTGTTTAGTATGGCAGAAGTATGCACTCTATGAAGTGCCTTTCTAGTTTACGGTTCTCTTCACCTTGTGAATGTGGATTGAAATATTAATTAATCAGTTTTACTTTATTGATAATTAAGTCTCCCCATATAGGATAGGGGGAGGCTTATAGCTGTTGTAGGGTTTGTTTCTATAATTAGTGCCTCTAATTTTTAATGGTACCACATAGTTTCTTAGTGCCTTAGGAGTTAGTACTCAATCATCATTTTGAAGTTTTTTTTTCTTCTGCACTCCCAACACTCCAAATTTCCAAGCTGTATCAATTTCTGAGTTATATCCGAGTTATATCCAAGCCAACTCGGACTTTCAGAATGAAATTTTGCATCAATAATACAAATAGAAAGAATGCGGGGTTGATATTTTTGTTGACTTTCACCTAATTTTAAGGTCATGATCTAATTATAGACAATTTAACATATTTCACCATAAATTGACTAAAGTTTGTCTGATCAGAATGAAATTGCCCTCACTCCATAATGTAGAATCCTATATAAAGGCTCAATTACTCTCAATTAACATCATACTCCTCCAGGTTAAAGGTCCAGAACTTACACCCCTTGGAGTACTAAACCACTATTTAGATTTTTCTCCCTTTTTTCTGCCAATGTATGATAACTTTCGGAATGAAATTTTGCATCAATAATGGGAATAATAAGTATGCAGGGTTGACCTTTTTTTAACCTTGATCAAATTAAGGTCATGACCCAATTAGACATCAAAACATTTTTCACCAAAACATGACCAAGGTTTGATCGATTGGTATGAAATTGCCCTCTCTCGATAGCCTAGAACAAGCCGCATTTATGCTGAATTTATATCATATCCCTCAGGGTTAAAGGTCAAGACCAAATGATGGTCTGGAAAAAAAAAAACACTTTTTTGTCATCACTCAATTTTGCCAATGTGGAATTTCAAACACCGCTTGACCTTCCAACATGTCCTTGCATCATAATAGCATATCTGCATTGAAGTTGTGCACCAGATATTTGATTCATGTCCTTGACCTACTTTTTTTCAGAATGTGATCAAATTCACAAAAAACACGTTTTTGATCATAACCTGAAAAATCTTCCTCCGATTTTCATGATGTTGAGTATAATGAATATAATGTAGATGAGAATACATTTTCTTAACTTACACTCTGCCCTTAAATGTTGAAGGTCAAGTTCATGTGGTGGCCCAAAAAAATAATACACCATCATTGGATCATGGGCCAAGGTCAAGTCGCTGGAGTTGGCAACAGTAAACCAAGGGCGCCTTCCCCATGGTGATTGCTTTGTGATCACAAATATCGAGTTCGCTAGTGTTTTACAGGTATACCAACAATAAACATGAGTAACTTATGACTTTTCATGTTAAAATAAGTTAACATGAAAGTCAGATTATCTTGTAATTTCACAAAGCAAACCAGTTTGGACATACACACAGGCTCTATGAAATCAGATGAATTTAAAACATCAGACTTTTACGTAATCTTTGCATTACTCTGGCCACTTGGCGAACTTGGTGTTCGGAGCTTCCACAACTATTGTGACATATTTCACCCAAAGCTGTTCCTACTCAGCTAAAACACCAAAAACTGATTTTAGGTGGAGTAAGAAAAATAAATCAAAAAATCAAGGTAATCTACCTTGATTGTTCGGCAACTTGATAAAGTCGGAAGGCTCGCTGGGTGAGCTGATCCCCCAGGGATTACTGGCGCTGACTCGGAATTGGTATCGATGTCCAGGTTTAAGTTCCTCGATGAGCAGGAAGGACTCGACTGTAGATGTCACAACAGGTTCCCAGCATGGTTGGCCTGTTAGGGTGGCAGATTAAAGTTTGTGGTGAAAAATTGTGACGAAATGGAGGGAGCGATGTATAACTGCAGAAAGCACGGTGAAGTTGAGCAATGTGTGTTTTGTGGATTGACTACAGAAGCACCTACTGTGTGTTTGGGCAGTATGAAAGGTACACCGACTGGAAAATGAGTACCTTTAACTCACTTTGGCACAGCATGTGCAATAACCTGGTTTACCACTCAGGGACTCAACTGAACTTACCAGGAAGGACTCCATTTACAAAGCAGCAAATATTTTGCTTTATAAAAGGGTTAGACAATAAGAAGAGAGCAAAATCAAACTGTCCACTCGTCTTCACATACAGTATTGTGAATAATTATGGAAACAGAGGAAAAACTGGACAGAAAATGCAAATAACATGTGATAGAATCAAATGTCATGTGTACTCGTAAAAATGAAATGCTCCATAGTACAGTCACATCATTAATATCGGACTGCACACTGTGATTGGTAGGCATGCAAGCAATCAGAAAGTGTTATATCTGTCGGACTATTAAATTATAAGCAGTGATATAATGGTTGTGTGGTGAATATGTGGTGCATCCTCTAGCTCCTAAAAATAAAACATTACGTGACAAGTGGATATCAATCAACATCTTAGCTAGTGAAGGCTACTCCATGTGGAAGATTGCAGCCCAACTTCATGTGTCAGCAAGAACTGTATACAAGACTCCAAGGAGGATATGTGAAACTGGTACTGTTGGGAATAGAAGTCGTTGAGGAAAAAAGAAGACAGGACAAACTCTCAAAAAGAGATGTTGAGTACATCAAGGTATGTTCACGGAGAATGCGTGTTAACGTTTTATCAAGAACAGTGAGATATACATTAGCATGTGGTCTTAGTGGATATGTAGCTGTGCAAAACAATTTGCTGCGGAGAGGCAACCAAACGAAAAGGCAGAAATGAAACAGTAGGATGCCCTAACCTGGAAAAGGTGGTTTTTCAAACGAGTCAAAGTTTGAATTGTTTGTCAATAAATAACAGTTGCTTGTTTGAAGG
This sequence comes from Eptatretus burgeri, assembly GCF_056783735.1. Taxonomy (NCBI): domain Eukaryota; kingdom Metazoa; phylum Chordata; class Myxini; order Myxiniformes; family Myxinidae; genus Eptatretus; species Eptatretus burgeri. The sequence goes on from NW_028222109.1 coordinate 72,796, forward strand.
AGTTGTGGATGGATTTGGAACAAACGTGGTGGACAGGCTGGGTGTGCGACAAGGAAGAATGAATTCGATTTTGGTGACGATTCAAATCTGGATCCTATAATTTTAGTGGTAGAACAGTCAGTGTATGACCGCTACAGTGAAGCACGAGGGTGGATCAATACAAGCGTTGGGCTGCATTTCAGACAACGGTGTTCTGGTTTTACATAAAATTGAAGGTATAATGACAGCTGACAGGTACAGGTGGGTTCTGATCCATCTTACCATCCCCGCAGGAATGTGTCTCATTGGGTGGGGATTCATCTTCTGAAAGGGCAATGACCCCAAGCATACAGCCAGTGGTGAAAAACTATCTGGAACATAGAGAGGCTGATGGAACTCTCACAAAGATTCCTTGGCCTCAAAAAGTCCTGAAGTGAGCATCATTCAGGCTGCATGGGGTTTTATGGAAACCGATTCATTATCCCCAAGCTTTTTGAAAAAATGGGGGGGATCTTATAATCGACTCCGTCTGACTGTCTGTCGGACTGTCCATCACGCGATCTTCTCCAAAACTCACCAAACTTGATAGTTATGATCACCACATGGCAAGAAGGTGCAAGAGCAGTTTTATTTTTAGCCACGCCCCCATAGGCGAGGTCAAAAGGTCAAATACCAAAAAATTCAATTACAGAAACATTTAAAATCATTTTAAAAATAAAACTGTATACTGCAATCAACATTGCAAGGTCAACCCTGGTGCAACTTTTGCCATCTTTCAACTTCCCTTAAGGTGGGAAGCGTGGGGATCTGCGATGGCACGTCATTGACTTTGCTCTTGTTTTGTAATTGTATAATTTTTGAAATAATGCATTGTTTATGAATTATTTTACAGTGTCGAGAGAAAGTCTACACCCCCTTTCAAAATTTTCACCTTTTGTTGGTTTATAGCCTGGAATGAAATTACATTAAATCAGACTTTTTCCACCACGATTTATTTACACATCGTAACCCACAACTTCCTCGTGAAAAACAAATTCTGCAAATTTCAGAAAATTAATTAAAAATTCAAAAATAGAATATCTTGGTGAGATAAGTGTCCACCCCCTGAGTTAATACTTGATGGAAGCACCTTTGACAGCAATTACAGCCGTGATCATCTGGTGGGATTGGTCTCTACAAACTTTGAACACCTTGATTGGGCAATATTTACCCATTCCTCAGTACAAAACTGTTCAAGTTCAGCCAAGTTGCATGGGGAGCGTTGATGAACAACAATCTTCAAGTCATGTCACAGATTTTTGATTGGATTGAGGTCAGGGCTCTGACTGGGCCACTCAAGGACATTTATCTTTTTCTTCCTTAGCCACTCCAGTGTAGCTTTGGCTGTGTGCTTCAGGTCATTGTCATGCTTAAAAGTGAACATCCGTCCAAATTTCAGCTTTCTTGCAGAGGGCAACAGGTTTTCCTCTTGCATTTTTTCCCAATTTGCTCCATCCATTTTCCCTTCTTTCCTGACATGTGCCCCAGTTCCTGCTGATGAGAAACATCCCCCTAACATGATGCTGCCATCACCATGCTTCATAGTAGGGATGGTGTTCTTTGGGTGATGTGCTGTGTTGGGTTTGCGTCAAATGTAACGTTTTGCATTTAGGCCAAAAAGTTCCATCTCGGTTTCGTCAGACCACAAAACATTTTTCCACATGGCTTCAGAATCTCCGGAGTGGTTTATTTGCATTCCTCAAATGGGACTGAAGGAGGGCTTTTATTTTTGATCATGGCTTCCTTCTTGCCACCCGACTGCACAGGCCAGACTCGTGGAGTGTTTGGGATATTGTTGTCACATGCACACAGTGACCAGTCAGGTCAGGTCAGGTATGGGAGCATGTGCCAGAACAGCACGTCGCTGCGTCCACTTTCCGCCGGTACTCCAGGGGCCTCCGTCTGGCCATCCCCCAGGCAGATGCCAGGCCCATCCCCATCTCCTTGAGATGATGGTCAACCTGTTGCAACCATGAGGCACGTGGTCGACCCACTGGCCTCTTCCACTCATGAGACTCCCTCGCTGAGAGAATCTGGTGAGCAGGATCAGAGTCAGGAAAACGAGCCACATGTCCATACAGCCGCAACTGACGCTCACGGACTATGCAGGTAACAAATCTCATCCGAGTCTCTCTCAGCAACCGCTCGTTGGACACAAAATCCGACCAGCGATAGCCAAGGATTCTC
>NW_028222110.1:2500-75000 GCF_056783735.1 Eptatretus burgeri
AGAACAAGGGTGATGTGCAAAGCTGTGGAAATTTCAGAGGAAATTGCAGAGTTGTTAAGCCACACCATGAAGGTGTGGGAAGGAGTAGTGGAAGCTAGGTTGAGAGGAGAGGTGACGATTTGTGAGCAGCAATATGGGTTTATGCCAGGAAAGAGCAGCACAGATGCAATGTTTGCTTTGAGAATGTTGATGGAGAGGTATAGGGAAGGCCAGAAGGAGTTACATTGTGTGTTTTTGGATTTAGAGAAAGCTTATGATAGGGTTCCAAGAGAGGAGTTGTGGAATTGTAAGAGGAAGTCGGGAGTGGTGGAGAAGTATGTGAGGATCGTGCAGGATATGTATGAGGACAGTGTGACCGCGGTGAGGTGTGCGGTAGAAATGACGGACCGGTTTAAGGTAAAAGTGGGATTGCACCAAGGATCGACTCTGAGCCCTTTCCTGTTTACAATGGTGATGGATAGGCTGACGGACGAGATCAGACTGGAGTCTCCATGCACTATGATGTTCGCAGATGACATCATGATCTGTAGGAAGATTAGGGAGCAAGCTGAGGCGAGCCTCGAGAGGTGGAGGTACGCACTGGAGAGAAGGGGAATGATAGTCAGTCGGAGTAAGACGGGGAGTACATGTGCGTAAATGAGAGGGAGGGTGGTGGTATGGTGCAGTTGCAAGGAGTTGAGGTGGGGAAGGTGGATGGGTTTAAATGCTTGGGATCAACTGTTAAAAGTAACGGAGAGTGTGGGAGAGAAGTGAAAAAGAGAGTGCAGGCAGGATGGAGTGGGTGGAGAAGAGTTGCAGGAGTGATTTGTGATAGAAGGGTAGCCGCAAGAGTGAAGGGGAAAGTAAATAAGACGGTAGTGAGACCAGCTTTGTTGTATGGTTTGGAGGCGGTGGCGCGAACAAAAAGACAGGATTGGAGGTGGCAGAGTTAAAGATGCTGCGATTCTCGTTGGGAGTGACGAGGATGGACAGGATAAGGAATGAGTATATTAGAGGGACAGCGCAGGTAGGACGGTTTGGAGACAAAGTGAGAGAGGCGAGATTGAGATGGTTTGGACATGTGCACAGGAGGAGAAGAGGAAGGCCAACGAAGAGGTTCGTGGATGCGGTGAGGGCGGATATGCAGGTGGTTGGAGTGTCAATGGAAGATGTGGAGGATAGAGCGAAATGGAGACGGTTGATCCGCTGTGGTGACCCCTAACGGGAGCGAGTCGAAAGGAGAAGAAGAAGAAGATGTAGGCGATCCGAATTCATATGCGTGAATATTTTCCTGCCTGCAGAAGCTGTCAGTCGCCGACAGACCACCGATGAGTGAGGAAGTGTAAGTGAGCGCCGTCGGATTTTCGTTTTTGACAAAATGACGGAAAAACGTGAACAACGCCACTGCATCAAATTTTGTGCAAAGCTTGGCGATTCCCAAGTGGAAACGATCCGCAAGATTCAACAGACCTTCGGTAACGAAGCAATGGGCACCACACAGATAAAAGAGTGGTACAACCGCTTCAAAAATGGTCACACATCAGTGGAAAGTGAAGCACGTTCTGGTGGGCTCTCAACATCCCGAAATGAGAGTCATTGACCAAGTGAGGACCCTGCTGATGGAGGATCCTCAAATCACGATCAGAGAACTTGCAGACGAGGCAGGTGTCAGCATTGGATCCCTTCATTCTATTGTGACTGGAGATTTGGGCTTGAGAATCTCAGTGAAGTTCATGCCACAGCTGCTAACGATCGAGCAGAAGCAACTCCGTTTGGAGATCGCACAGGACATGCTGGAGACTGTGAACAGCGATCCCAACTTCTTCAACACGGTGATCACTGGCGATGAGACCTGGGTTTATGGGTACGACCCAGAAACCAAGTTCCAGTCATCACAATGGAAGCATCCAACATCCCCGAGGCCATAAAAAGCAAGGAAGATCCGCAGCAATGTCAGTCATGCTGACCGTCTTCTTTGACTCCAGTGGCATGGTTCATCATGAATACGCACCACACGGCACAACCATCACCAAAGAGTATGACCAAGAGGTACTGCGTCACCTTCGTGACGCTGTGCGACGCAAACGGCCGGACCTCTGGGCAGCGGTCAATTGGCAGCTCCATCATGATAACACACCCGCCCATTCTTCACATGTGATTGTTTCCTGGCCAAACACAACACACCTGTGCTTTGCCAGGCTCCCTCCTCTCCCGACATGGCTCCGTGTGACTTCTGGCTTTTCCCCAAGCTGAAAATGCCCCTGAAAGGGACCAGATTTCAGTCCAGAGAAGACATCATGCGGAATGCGACGGACCAGCTGCGCGCCATCCCAAAAGAGGCATTCCAGCGCTGCTTCCGACAGTGGCAGAACCGTTGGGAGAAGTGTGTGGTAGCCCAAGGAGACTACTTTGAAGGAGATTCGTGCAAGTTTGTTGTTTCTGGATACGAGTCTGTTTTCTGAACAAAGGTCGGATACTTTTTGAACACACCTCGTATGTGTCATATATCATATATACCAGGGTGTCCCAAAAAATATACAACTTTTCATCTGCAAAGAGGATGCTCAAAACCTATATATTTTTTTCAACATATATGGCTGGATAGAAAGCTGAACGGTTGAAGTTTATTGCACCAATGTCAAAATTACCACCAAAATTTAAATTTTGGTATAGAATCGTTTTCTTTTACACCACATGTTCGACGTTGTCCGATCACTGCCTGCAAACGCGTTGTCATGTTCTCCACCACTTTGGGAAAAGTTTCCTGAGGAATGTTCTGGATTTCTCGGTGGATGTTTTCCTTCAGCTGATCAAGAGTCTGAGGCCGAGGGTTTCCATAGATCCTGTCCTTGAGATACCCCCACAAGAAGTCTTGACGAGTCAGGTCAGGGGAATACGGTGGCCACTCAACGTCTTCGTAGAGGGAGATAAAGCGGCCCTCAAAATGTTGGTTGAGAAAGCGCCTTGTTTCCCTGGCTGTATGGGGCGGTGCCCCATCGTGCTGGAACCACTGGGTTCTCATCTTGATCAGGTTGTTTCTCTGATGGGCCTGAGTACGTAGCTCAGGCAGATAAAATTCCTGAATCATTTCGCGAAGGTTCCTCTGGTTTTCCGTGCAAGTGCGTCCCTAGTCATCTTCAAAGAAGTGTGGACCAATTATCCCATACCAACCAACCGCCACCCACATGGTGACTTTGAGAACAGATTGAGGCACCAATTCAGTTGATGCATTACCAGGATTTTCAGTTCCCCAGTCCCGAAAGTTTTGCTTGTTGACCTCCCCGGACAAGTGACCATGGCATTCGTTCGTCATGTGAAGTTTTTTTTGAAGAAGTCTGCATCTTCCTCCAACTTTCCTGAGAACCAATTTGCAAAGTCTAATCGTTTGCGTTTCTGTTGATCAGTAAGGCCGAAGACACATTTGCTCTACGGCAAGGATACGGCGGCCGTACACCCTCTGAATTGACAGAAACGTGTGGTGGCCGCAGAGTTTCTGAGGTGGCCTCAGGGTGGCCGTATGGCTATATTTTACAGGCCGTAGGGTCGCCGTGGAATTATAGCGTGGAGTTATAACTTTTTTTTTTCACCAGTTATTTTGTTTCGGCTTGTCGAATTGCTCTGGCGAACGTAGAAATGAAAAAAAAGAACCCACTCGTTACCGTCTGTCTGGCCGCACGTTCACCTTAGGGCCCCCCTGCGGTCCCCCTGTGGGCACCTTGCGTCTGCCTTGAAAATTCTATGGTCGCCGCAGGAACACCCAAAGGTCACCGTGCGACATCAAATCAAAGACCGTACGGCACCCCCACATTTTCGGTCTCCACAATTTATAAATACGCCGTGCGGCGACCCGAAAAATAAAAACATATGTGACTGCAACATTGTGTGACCGTGGAAATGCTGCGGCCGCCGTATAATTGCTCGTGGCCGAAGATTTTGGAGACCCCACGACCGCCGTGGCAAATGTGACCTTGGCCGAAGCACTGTTTCCGTTAATTTGTATGGCAAGGCATGAATGTCTTGGTGAAGTATCCTCTGAACGGTGCTCTTATGAATGTTTGTCTTGGCAGAAAGTCGACGAATCGATTTTTTTTTGGACTCTGAACGACCGCCTGTCTCACAATTTCCACATTTTCTTCACTATGATCTGTCCTCTTCCGACCACTGCGACCTTTGTGAAGGTCACAGATGGCTCCCGCATTGGTAAACTTTGCGATGGTGCACTTTATTTTCCGAAAGTTTAGTGCATGGCGCAAGTGGATACCCAAATGTCTCGAGTGAAGACGTTGCACCTGTTTGACACTTTTCGTATGGTGCCAAAGTTCAACAATTTTCATCCGTTACTGTACGGTCAGTCTTGGCATTTTTCTGGTGCTTGCTTGGTATCAAAATAAACTTCAGGGTCTCTGCAACAAGAAATGAAGCATTATTGACAAAATTACTCCTTTTTTCGGATCAAACGAAGAATTTTAATAGTTGTATATTTTTTTGGGACACCCTTTTTTTGAAATTGTAACCTTCCCTTTTTTCTTGCTGGTGTTTACTTGGTGAAGGCAAAAGATAAGCCTGTGCATTCAGCTGTGGATATCTTCGCTGCAGTCTCCAGTCAGCCTGCACTCACCCTGGTTCTCCGCCGGGGTTACAGGGAGACAACTCTCACGGTCATGCTGGAAGCCATTGAATGAAACATCAGAGAGACGAGCGTTTGAAAAACTCCCAAACAGGTCCGATTACTTCAAGGCACACGTGTGTGTATCATGTGTGCATCACGTGTGTAGCCCATGTGGCATGTGTGCATCACGTGTGTACCGCGTGTGTCGTGTGTGTACCATGTGTGGAGCATGTGTGTATCAGGCACGTGTGTATCACCTGTACGGCACGTGTGTGGCCCTAGTGTATCACGTGTGTGCCACCTGTGTATCACGTGTGTGCCACCTGTGTATCACGCGTGCGGCACGCGTGCGTCACGCTTGTGCCACGTGTGTGGCCCGAGTGTATCACGTGTGGCATGTGTGGCCCTAGTGTGACACCTGTGCAGCACGTGTGTGGCCCTAGTATATCACGTGTGTGCCACGTGTGTATCACGTGTGCGGCACGTGTGTGTACCACGTGTATCACGTGTGTGGCTCTAGCGTATCACGTGTGGCACGTGTGTGGCCCTAGTGTATCACGTGTGTGGCACGTGTGCCGTGTATCACGTGTGTGGCACGTGTGTATCACCTGGGCAGCATGTGTGTGGCCCTAGTCTATCATGTGTGTGGAACGTGTGTATCACATGTGCGGCACGTGTGTGTGGCCCTAGTGTGCGGCACGTGTGTGGCATGTGTATGTGTGGCACGTGTGTATCACGTGTGTGGCACGTGTGTATCACGTGTGTGGCACGTGTGTATCACGTGTGTGGCACGTGTGTATCACGTGTGTGGCACGTGTGTATCACGTGTGTGGCACGTGTGTATCACGTGTGTGGCACGTGTGGCACGTGTATATCACATGCACAGCACATGTGTGGCCCTAGTGTATTACGTGTGCCACGTGTCTGGCATGTGTGCGGCCCTAGCGTATCACGTGTGTGCGGTACGTGTCACGTGTGTGCGATGTGTGGCACGTGTGTATTGTGTGCGCGCCACGTGTGTGGCATGTTTGGCGAGTGTGGAATGTGTATCACATGTGTGCCACGTGTATCACATATGCAGCACGTGTGTATCACGTGATATATGTACAGGCAATCCTTGGGTTACAACGGTCTATTTGTGTGACGTTTTGTCGTTACGACGCATCTCCCATTAAGATTTTTTTTTTTTTTAAATTAAGAAAAAATCATAAAAAGTTTAAAAATTCCTCCACCAAGTTAAAACACAAAAGAGAACAGGGCCCCTGGGGAAAGAAGGAGAAGGAGAAGAACAAGGATGAGGAGAAGAACAAGGATGAGGAGAAGAACAAGGATGAGGAGAAGGAGAAGAACAAGGAGGAGGAGAGAAGGAGAAGAAGGAGGAGAAGGAGAAGGAGAAGAAGGAGAAGGAGAAGGAGAAGAAGAAGAAAAAAAAAAACTACAACGATTTTTTTTTTATTAAAGTAAAAACCAGCAAGACAAATGTCTCAAACCTTCAGATCAAAAGTCCTAAACACGTTTAGGCACGCAACCGAAGGGAATCACAACATACCTCTCAAATCATTATACAAAAACATTTCTTTTTTGAACAACGAAAGAACAAAATTCAAAGAAAAATGGTGCATCCCGAAGCATGCGGAAACCCGAGCTTTCCACAGAGCCATTTTGACACAATTTAAAATTCTCCAAAAATTCTTCTGTTGTGGTTTACAATCTTCTCCAAAGGGACCAAACAAAATCATGTCCCAACTTAAGGAAAACTTGACCTTCAATTTGCACAAAAAATTAACTTTCACATCATTCCAAACTCTGGAGGCAAACTCACAATCCCACCAAAAATGTTGGACCGACTCAGACATGTCGCAACCAATATAAGGACATTTTTCCGCAGAGGCATGCCTTCTTTCCCCTTGCACCGCCCGACAAGGCAATAGCTTGCAAACCGCCAACCAGGCGAGGTCACTCTGGGCCCCAGTGAGGACCTTGGAGGACACGTTCTGCCACACCATCAGAGTTCTCTCTGAATGAAGGCCGCTTATAGGAAAAACGACATCTGCTTCCATCTGCTTCATCAAGGTTCTGTTGCACCAATTGGGCGCCTCTCTGAACCTGACCCCACGAATGACCTCTTTCAACACTGAATAGGGGTACCCCGGATCCCACACGAAGGGCCTATCCAGACGGACCCTTTTGCCTCGAACCTGGTTTAACACAGGTAATACGTATAACTCGATGGCGGAAGAAAAAAAACACCCAATCCCTCCGTAACCATTGACATATGTCGAGCCACGAAGGCCAACTTTAAACTGTCTACTGGATCGGGGCATCCCCTTCCCCCTTGCAACTGACCCACATCTAGCTGGAGACGGGAAAGACGATAAAACCAAGGTTTTCACATGAACCGATAAACTAGGTTTTTTAACTTACTTGGGACTCTATCAGAAGGAGGAAAAACCTCCGATAAGAATCTCAGCATCGGAAAAATCTGCCCTTTAATAATGGAACACCTTTCAGCCGACGACAGAACCCTCTGCCCCCACTAGCGAAACAAGCTTTCAACTAAAATTAACCTACTCTCCCAATTCTTAGCAACACAGCCACCTGACCCCACCCACACCCCCAACACCTGAATGCAGTCATCAACAACCCTAAGCCTTTGATGGGGGACTCTCGCCCATGACTTCCCACCCACCACCAACAGGTTTGATTTCCCAAAATTTACCCGCAAACCACTGACCGCGCTAAATTCCTCACAGGCCCGCATAGCCCCCTCGAGTTCCCCACTCTGAGAAACACAGACAACTACATCATCCATGTCGGCTAAACAGGGGACCCTACAACCCCCTGAACCAGGCACCAACAACCCATTAATACAAGCCGAAAACCTGTAAATCAAAGGCTCTAAGGCCAAAACAAACAACAATGGGGATAAAGGACAGCCCTGTCGGACTCCTCGGGAAATCTCGAAGGGGCGAGACAACCACCCGTTAATACTAACCCGACCAACCGAAGAGGTATACAAGGATTTCATCAGCCGAACAACTCCCTCACCAAATCCCCATTCCCGTAAAATGCAAAACAAATAATCCCGAGAAAGCGAGTCGAATGCCTTAACAATGTCTCGGCTGAGGAACGCTGCTGACATAATCAGATCACGAAGAACAATCAGCACGTCTGAAGCCCGGCGACCTTTCACCCCACACCTCTGAAAGGTGCCTCGCCGATCCCCCAGAGCCGCCTGGAGCTTTCCCAACAAAACCTTAGCGAGAATCTTATAGTCCCCATTAAGCAATGAGATGGGTCTCCAATTGTTCAAACTGAAGGGGTCCCCAATCTTTGGCACCAGGCTAATATTACACTGCGCCCAAGAGGCCGGACACACACCCGACCGAAGGACTTCATTGAAAAGATCAATTAATGGGTCCTTAAGATCCTCCCAAAAGTAATGGTAGAGTTCTAGGGGCAGCCCATCTGGGCCTGGAGCAGACCCACTCTTACCATCACAGATCACCTGCTCCACCTCCTCAACTGAGAAGCCCGTAAGAGGCTCTCCATTGACTAACCCATGTTCCCAACCAGACAGAAAACCCTCTCTCGAGTCCTTATCAGAGTCCCCCGGACCCTGAAAAGGGTTAACGAAATGCCTCACAACCACGGCCTCCATATCGGACCAAGACTCGCACAAGACCCCGTCATTGACAAGGCCCTTCATACAAACCTTCTTAACTAGGTTCTGGAAGAAAGGGGAGGAACATACCTCCTCCCTCTCTTTCAGCAGCTCACTATGAAATTGAACGCGTTGGAATTGAAGGGAGAATAATTTCCCAATTTGTTGTTTCAAAGACTTTATCTCCTCCCCGACATCAAACCCAGACGCCTGAAGCCGACATAATCTCTGCAGACAGGCCGACTTGGCCTGAAAGGACTTGGCGGCCTTAAAGCTCGCCCTCCGAGCCAGCCTCTGGAATATCTCTTTAAGTCTGGCTTTTACCTCGTCCCACCATTCCCCTACCGAACAGAAGAGAGGGATCAAATCTTTCCAGGCCTTGAGTCTTGTAACGATCAATTCCCTTATCTCTGGATTCCCCAACAAGGATGTATTTAACCTCCAAACACCTTTCCCAACAAACAAAAAATTAACAAAGGAAAAAACAGCCTAAAGAAGACAGTGGTCAGAAAAGCTGTTCCACAACCTTTGGACGCCGACCGTTGTAACTTCTTTCGGTACAAAAATATAAACTAGCCTCGACCTCTGTGACCCCCCTGCATTTGACCAAGTGAAACCTGGATCCCGGCTGCAGAAATCCTGAAAGGCATCCTTAAGCTTGAAGGTATCCAGCAAGTCCGACACCCCTTTGGCCGACGCGCGGCTTGCAGGTTCCTCCAAAGAGATGTTAAGGAACCATTGTGAACCGCCCGGCCCCCGAGACCCGTCAACCCTCCACTGCTCGCTGGGCAACCACAGGCTTCGGACGCTCTTTGACCTTACTCAAGCGGGCCCCGACATCTGAATCTCGATTGTTATCTGCAGAAGCGCCGCTCCTCGCCTCGGAAGCAGGCACCTTTCAAGGCTTGTTTGGGAGCAAAACCTTTGACCGACCGTCTGTCGGAATATCTGCAGAAGTCTTCCAAGAGGAACTCGAAACCATTTCTTGCAAACGAACGCCCGACGGGCCGGCCACAACTGGCTCCGAGGGGGAGGCCTCCAAGCCATTTCCTCCCCCAGAAGGGACAGCCCCCACCTCCATGCTCCACCAATCCTCGGCTGATCCTCGCTCAGACCACGCCCTTGACTTCTCCTCAGCAGTAGTTGTTACATCTGAGTGATGTCCCAGCACCGCCGAAGACTCTCCGTCCAAGGAATCCAACATTTCATCAAAAACTGCGGCAAGCCCAGCTGGCAACACCGACTTGTCCGCTGCAGCCACTGCCGTTGGAGAAGTAGAATACACCTCATTCTCCATCCGTCACTCCGGCCACTTGATCTTAGCCATCAGGCTGAGAAGCGACAACTTTACAAGGTTTTTTTTAAACCTCCTTTTGAACAAGAAACACGTCTATGGTTAAACGGTGCCGATTCACGCGAAAACGAAAATTCACTCGAAGTGGCCGCCCGTTCAACGCCTTCATTGGAGCTAGGATTTTCCTTTGATGTCCTGCTATTAAACAATCCTGATGTCATTTTATTTATTTTGTTTATCTTTGGAGAAGTATTGGATTTACTGTGTGTAGAACAACAGGAAGAGAGGAGCGAGTACGACGCGATGACGTGATTTCCTCCGAGCATCAGAGCCGCGCGCTGTGCGTAAAATGCCGTCATTCCAGATCTCCCATAAGTTATTTTTGACACAAAAGTCAGTGTGTTCCTACTTACGCAGAAAATCGCGTTACGACGCGTCGTAGGAACGGAACTCCGTCGTAAGTCGAGGACCCCCTGTATATAAGAACTTGTCAAGTAAATTGTAACCTTACCTTTCCTCGCGCTGGTGTTGTACCTGGTGACATCTTGGTGAAGGCAAATGGAAAGCCTGTGCATTCAGCTGCAGATATCGACTCTGCAGTCTCCAGCCAGCCTGCAGTCACCCTGGTTCTCCGCCGGGATATAACTCTCACGGTCATGCCGGAAGCCATTGAATGTAATATCAGAGACGAGCGTTTGAAAAACTCACAAACAGGTCCGATTACTTCAAAGACGAACATTATTGCAACGGAATGAAAATCCCAAATGCTCGACTGAAAGGTGATACAGGAAAAAATTTTTCACTTTTCTGATCGGTGTGATCGAAAGAATAGTATTTACTGTTCAGCAATTGTATTACTCATGTCAGGGATACAAATGGACCAGAAATGAATCGGTGATTTGTCGCAACTTTATTTTCAAATAAACTGTTCATTCTGTGTTGAATATAGTTTTTAAAAACGTTTTAAAGTGCATGAGCAGCAAACAACACAGGTCTCATAACATGCTTGAGGAGAGATTATGATAACTCACATTTCTCCCAAAAGAGTTTCGTGCAGGGAAGATGTAGAAAAATAAATAAATTTGTTTTCACCAAGGTGGAGGCTCACAGGGAAGCTAAGGCCCTGCCTCCCACGTGCTGTTGCCACTGTCGAAAAGTCTCCATCATGGCATGGCGAGCAAGTTCATTGGAAACATTGACCGTGGGCATGATGCGGCGTGGGCGCAACCACTGTACGAAGCGACGCAACTCGGAGAACCTGCTGTGCTCACTGTAAGGAATTCCTGGGGAGGTGGGAGAAGAATGCATTGAATCGGGCAAGTTTCATCAACGGTGCAAAAGATTGGGATTTGAGATGTGCTAATTACCATACAGAGACACCTTTCCTCGAACATTGGAATAGATGTTATCCATTGTGGGATTCCCACCCATGATGGTCCAGCCTGTGGGCCGGAACGCGATCACTCGGCTGAATCTCCCCTTGAATACATTGAGATGTTCCTTCAGTGCCTGGAACACGAGCAGCTCAATTTCACTGCAAATGACACTCCAACGCAATTAGACCTTGCACATTTGTCTGTCCGAGTTCCGTTACCTTGAAATTGAGCTTCGCCATGGGGAGGACATGGAGGCAGGTGTTTTTCAACACCGTGGTGGTGCTCACGGCAATGTCCAGCTGCAAGCACTGCATCACTGCCACGCGTTCACAACCCATTCCCACAGGAACACCCAACCTCTCTGCAACACCTGAACAAAACACCAAAAGGAGACACGACTAAGCTTTTTCATACCAGGAAGCTTACCATCCACTCGCTTTTAAAGGTCCCCTGACATGCAAAATAAACTTGTTATTTATAAATTAACTTGACCTTCCGAGTGAAGAAATCACCCATGTTTTTTTTTTAATCAAAAATGGGATAATTACAGCAATATTTCGATCATTTCTGGAGCTATTCACAACTTGCTGTGCCCCACCCCTAAAAAAAATGGACTTCAGCGAATCTCTGCATGACGTCACATACAGTAACTCGCACAGAGTGGATTGACTCGAGTCGAGACGTCGCGCGCCTCATACAGTACGTACAAATGCATTTTGCACGTTAGTGCAATCTCTGTGATCGTCTTAATTCCAGTGATTGTTTCACGAAAGTTTTAAATAGTTTTAGCCGTACTTTCGAAAATGCCTGCAAGATGTATCGTAGCAGGATGCAGCAATACTGGCAAAGGCGGTGTAAGCCTTCATGTATTCCCGAAAGATGATAATCGTCGGAGAATCTGGACATCTAAAGTGAAGGTTCTGCTTCCATTGGCATGCTATTCATTATCATTCAGCCAAAATGCTGGCCTGGTGTTGGCTCAGTGGTTAGGGTGGCGGCTTGGGATCCTGGGGTCCTGAGTTCAAGCCCCGTCGGCCGCTGAATTAATACACCAGGGGGTTGACTCAGCCTGTCATCCTTCCGAGGTCGGCGAAATGAGTACCAGTTCCAGTGTGTGCACTGGTAGAGGGGCACTGCATCAGCGACACAGTCGCGCTTCAAGAAATGATAGCTACCCCGGCAGCTAAGCTGCCATATGACCACCACCAGCAGCCAAAATGCTGTAATAAAAGAAAAGGGAAAAAAATGTTTGCACAACAATGAAAGACAAATGTATCTGTCCTATTACACGGCCTCATATCCTCGGGACTCTTACGCATTGACTAAAACATTGTGTGCATGCTAATACAAGTTACTTGTCAACTCCAGATCTCTTGAGTCGAGACGAGTCCGATAAATCCGTCGTCCGTCTGACGTGGCCGATAAATCTGACATGCTGTCGCTTTATTTTATTATTCTCGTTTTTTCATTGTTTTCTACTGGTGCTTCATGACGACAGTCGGAATAAAATAAATAAAAATGCAACAAAACGTCAGATTTATCGGACTACTCTCGACAATTGTGTCGCAAGGTGTGTTCTGCACACAAGTTTTCATCGTATCCGAACAGCGAGGTTGCTTCGTTTTATGCGCGGAGAGACACGGCCGATGACACGGGCCGGCCTTGTTTGCGATTAATTCGCCGTGGAGAAACATCTCCGCTGCGCTGGTCACGTCACCTCACTAAAATATTTCTGATATCAAGCAGTATGCAAGTCGAATTTACATTATTGGATTACGAAGAGGATTTAGTCGAACCAGTTGTTATTTCCGAGTCTTCCTTCGATGTCCTCCCGACCATAATTAACTCCGGGAATTTCATCGCCATTTTCCTCTGCTTGTCCTGCTTCGGGCTCGAACTGCGAAGGCCGTATTTCATTTAAAGCTGCCTGAACTTCACCTCCCGCGACTACGTTATCCGACAATTCTCCATGTGATTCAGACCCTCATCCTTCATTTCTCTCACACTCACTGTCGTTACCAGACAAGTGGAAGTCCATGTCATCCATTATTCAAAACCAAATGTTCGATTTTTTTAAAGCAGAAATGAACGAAGCGATTGAATCGACCAATCAAATGTGGAAACGCACAGGAAGCCAATAGAATCACGTAGACCACCAACCCCAGTAATTTACGTGCAGCCTTTGACATACTGTACGTGACGTCATGTGGGTTACGCCCCTTTCAGGAGAATTTTTAGGGGCGTTCCCGAAGACATTTGTTTTTTTAATTTTTCATTTTACAGAATGAGTTTTGTGAAAAAACATTGTCAGATCTGAAATCACGATGAAAAACTCCTCAAGGACATATAGAAATGAAATTTCAGTACTTTGGCATGTCAGGGGACCTTTCATGTAGCTTTAATAAAAGTGATGCCAAGCTCGCTGCCCATCATGCAGACAAATGAGAACTGATGTTGCAGCACTCGTCGAGTACACCTGTGCTTTTATGAAAAAGGATTTTTGGACTGGTCAACTTCATCATTAATGGTATTTTGTGGCCCATCCCGTGTTAACCCAAGGACATCAAGGATCGACCACAGTGTGAAGTGGCAATAGACTATGAACCACGGCAGCCGGAACAAGCAGATAACCACACCTCCCAAAAGTCCATTAATGAGCCTTGTTCGTATGCAGCACACGGCTGTGGGGTGGCATCATTGGTTGAGGGCATAGCTGTGCCACTGCTGCAATTCCCTCTTCTGGTTAGGGCAGCAATTTGATCGCTTGCCTACTTTTCACGAAGGAGACAATGGGATTTTTAAAGTCCACCAACGAATGCAAGCAGACAGGATTCCTGTTTAACGTCCATCCGAGGGACGGCACAAATATCTATGAATTACCCGTGCTGTGGGAAGACAGTTAAGTCGCTGAGTCGGGTTTCAAACCCACGCCAACCACTCGGAGGTGAGTGTGCATACCTTTTCAGCCATCCTGTCAACCTATAATCAATGAGCGAAAGAGATTTTACTTTTCCCAACAATCTGATAATTCTGAGGCCAGTTCTCTTTTCTGTCATCTTCAGTAAGCATGAAATTCATAATCTTGGATTCCATTCTTAGTCGGGTCAAAATACCACCTGACCCATAACAAATTGCAACAAAAGGTTTTTCAGTGGTTTTCATTCCTACGAGGTATAGTGATCAACAGAATAAAAAGTCTACCAAAATCTGACATCTGGAAATGGGTTAAAACAGTCATTTTCAAGATGGCCACCACCAGGCTTTGAAATAACTAAAACAGCTATAACTTCTTCATTAATTGTGATAAAAACATAATTGTTGGTTCTGGTCCATGGTTTTAATGGATCATCAATCCACTGGTGTCAATAAAATTTAGATCTGATCAGTATTTAACATGAAATCCAAGATGGCGGCAAAATTCAAGAGTGCAAAAATCAATAAATTCTCCATCTGAACAAAAATCACTGAACACCTGGTGCCACTGAAACATTTATTTGTGAACATTACATAATGGCAGTTTTGGTTACAATTTCAGTCCTCATCACTGTCCTCTAGTTCCTCAGAGGCTTGATTTAGTGGATTGTCACGAAACGTCACTTGGCATGATCCACGTGCAGACGTACACAGAAGCCCATTCTTTCTGCAGCTGCAACGGGGTGTGTCGCAAGCTGTGGTGCAGTTGCAGTGTATCATCTTCAGAAGAGTGTCTGGTGCAGCATTCATGGCAGTCATGATAGGTACAAATCGATTGTCTTCAAGTCCCCAGCCCCAGTCCAGAGGATCGAGGTCACCCTCCATCCCATCCAAACCATGACCTGGAAGTACACTCAGACAATGAAACTTGGTGGCAGATTCGGTTGGGGGAAGACGTTCAGGTGTAACGAAAGACTTAGCAGCAGCGACCTTCTTTGTGAATATCTTGTAACGCATGGCTGCCAGAGAACTTGTGCTCTCCCCACCAAATATAACGGCTATCGCTTGGCTGCCAAGTTTCTTTATTTCAGCATGGCTGATGCCTCTCGAAGTGAATGTATCTGCACACAACTCGAGGCCTTGATCATCTTCCACGAGTTTCTAAAAGACTGATTTTTTCCCAATGCCATACACACGAGATGTTGAATCACATCCTGTGAAGGCGTGCAGGAATAATAGTTGAGTGCACAACTTATTCCCAATAAGATGCTTCATCCAATTGATGTCACATACTTTCAGATTGCTTCTTGACTGGTTGTCTGATCTGAAATATAGTGGTTTTCCATCTGGTATACAGTAATGGAGCAAAAGCATCAACAAATCTGTGTTCTCTCTGATTAGTATGGTGGAATGCAGAATTGTGCTGTTTCCGGCTGTCTTGGCAATGTCCACATCAGCGTCCCCTTCTGCCTGAATAACTGTGCAGCCCACTTTCTTCAGCTGATCACCTATTAAGGTGATCAGCTGTTGCTTGTTACTGCCGACAGATAGGAATTCATCTCTCTTTCCGTCAAATTCAGTTTCTCCGGTGAAGTTCACAGTCGGATAGCTGTTGGCTTGTCCCCGTCTCTGCTGAGTGTTATCCTTTATCGAAGGGCCTGCACCATAGTCATCAAAGACAACAGTTGCTGTCCCATAGTGTTTTGTTGTGACGTCGGCATATGCTCTGGCTATTTTGCCATATGCATCTCCCTTCTTCCATTTGAGCTTGTGCAGCAAGGATCCACCATCAAGAACATATCTTTGTCTTAAGGTGTGCTGAAGATGTGGTTACAGGTACTCCTTCACATGCCAGTGCCTTGGTACAGTGGTCATTGACGGCTTGAGCGAGTTGAAGTTTGTCGGCCTTCCTCAAGATCTTGTTGTCCTCAAAGAGGGAATGGAGGGCATGGACTGAGCTCAAAACTCATCACGTCCTCAAGTGACAAATCACCTATCTGGGATACCACCAGGAATCGCTGGAATAGCACACTGGATTCGATGGTTCTGTGAGGAGCAACCTGGAGAAGATTAGAATTTCCCAGGGTCTTTGCTTTCTCTGTCCTCTTAATGGAGAAGGAAAACACAGGTTGTCCAATCATTCTCTCAATGATTTTATTCCCAAGAGCTTCATATTCATGCACGTTGATGTCTTCGCTTGCCACGATACCATTTATGATATTTCTCAATGGAGGATCAGAGGAGAAAGGTGAAAATGCATTCAGCTTTGTGCTTATCTTCGAGAGGTCGAATGTATGTCTTCCAATTCTGGCACCAGTTGCTTCTTTATGCTGTTCGCTTGTTGCATACGTGAGATCATTGAAGTCCTGCATGGCGACGTTGACCTCAGATGTTATGGGGACTGACATTGTCCACAATGCTCGGTGTTCCCCTTTCATCTTACTGCCATGAGTCAAGCCACCGGTGCTCTTTCGTGATCTCATGAGTGTTTGTTCAATGACCAGATCACAGCTGAGGCCTGCCCAAAACTGGTTTGTTTGCCGGATCACAGGGAAGCCATTTAGAAACTTCTCATACACATCTGGGTGTTTGCTCTCCAGTTCACTCATTTCTTGTACGTAGACATAAGTAGACTTCTGGTAGTTGTAGTGTCCAGCTGTTGCAAATATTGGCAAGGCATCAGCAACAGCTTGCAAGTGATCCTTCCAAGACGCAGTGCGATCTGCCTTGATCATTGCCCAAGCAGTATGGAGCATTTTCTGATAACCCAGCCACAGCTTACTCGTTTTGGATTGTGCAGCAACTTCAGATTTCTTTTTTGTCAAGTTCATCAGTGTTCTTCACAACTGCAGCTGATTCTTCAAGACTTTCAAGAGAGATGTCACCCGTTAGCAATGACGAATACATTTTCTCAATCTCTTCTACTTGGAGCATGAACTCAGGATTTTCCTCCACTACAGATGCCACAATAATTTGATGTCGATAATTGCACTCCAGTAGATGGCCTCGGAATGCCCTCTGAACAGATTTTCCGGACATCATATGAACTACAGCATTTTCACCGTACACCAGTTCCAGGATGTTTTTGAATCCTGTTACCGCCATCAACGTGCCGATTGCTCCAAGCAGATTCATGAACATGTGAAATGTACCCAGCCGAAGCACGATCCCCTTCAAATGGCTATTCTCTGGTGCAGCACTGGTTATCTCGGCAGCTTTCCAGTACAGCAGTTGATCAAACGTTATCACAGGAGGGACATGGTGTCTGATGGCCATGTTGGACAGGAATTTCAAAGTGGACAGAATGCAAGCCTTGTTGCCTGGATACATATCAATCATTGGCAAATACAGAATGGAGGATGCGCCAGGATGTATCTGTCCTCGGTGAAGGATGTGCATCATCCCCTGCCAGCCTGGTACAGTCTGCTTGAAATGGAAGGATAGCTCCCAGAAGATCTCAACTCTCATGTCACAGACTGGGAGGTCTCGGAACTTGATGTTGCAAAAAACATTGGTTGCAAAGCCATATTCTTTGAGATCAATTTTTGACATCGGTACAATGTTCAATTCTGAAATCTTCTGCCTTGTCACAAGATGACTTGATTTTCTACCAGGAGTCAATGCAGCTATCATGCCCATTCCATGAAAGGTACCTTTGTCATCAAGGGTGATTATGTTGTGATCTACATTGTCACCAGCAAACAACACTGAGAGGTCAAAATACACCTGTTTCTTCAATTAGCAAATCGGGTGTGACACAGCTTGCCACATTCTTTTCAAACCGCAGTACTTCACCATATGACGAGCCGTACCCCATATTACACAGGGTTTCCACAAGGAATTTTGACCGATATTTGTGATGGACCTGCACAGAGAGACCCTTTTTTTTTTTTTTACGCCCTTCATTTTTTGCCACCATCTGAGATTTCATGTTAAATACTGATCAGATCTAAAATTTTATTGACACCAGTGGATTGCTGATCCATTAAAACCATGGACCAGAACCAATAATTATGTTTTTATCACAATTATTGAAGAAGTTATAGCTGTTTTAGTTATTTCAAAGCCCGGTGGCGGCCATCTTGAAAATGACTGTTTTAACCCATTGCCAGATGTCAGATTTTGGTAGACTTTTTTTTCCATTGATCAGTATATCCAGTGGGAATGAAAACCACTAAGAAACCTTTTGTTGCAATTTGTTGTGGGTTTGGTGGTTGTTTGTCATAAATTGACCCGACTATCATCTGTTCTCACCAGAAGGCCTCCGCTGCACCCATTCATGATTAAAACTATGGTGATTTGTACAGACATGACCAACTGGGCCTACAGACTTGAATGCAATATTTAACATGTTTGAGGCTTCTTTTTAACCACATTCCATCAACTAATAGTCCAGGAGCAAGGACCTGAAAAAAATGAAATCGTTCAACACCCCCTACAGAAAAGGTTTGACTTGACAGAGTGGTAGAATAGACCCTATAGAACACCTCCAGGTAGTATGTGGTTTCAAATTGTGGTATCATTAAAATTCTACATACCAAGGGTACTTACCAAGAGGGTCACTGTGGGCTTGCAAAATTTAGGGGAGGGGTAACGTAAACGTGAATATCTTTGTCGAGATTCAACCAATTTTCAATATTGAGGTATCATTGGCTTCGTGTTATAATTCTCTTTCAGAATATGTACAGAAATGTCGATATTCATTCAATTGTACAACCACAAGAGGTAAAAATCACAAACAAATCAAATATGAGCTTTTTTATATTTTAGGCATCTTTTAGAGCTGTCAAGTTGTCATACCAAGTTGTTAAGTCAAACTTTTCTGTAGTGGGTGTTAAACAATTGAATTTTTCACAGGTTCATGCTGCTGGACTAAAAAATGCTGTGTTAGTCTATTTTTTATGAAATTCTTATGGACGAGATCATTACAAAAAAAAAGTTTTCAAATGTCATGTTAATAATGATGGTAAAAGAGGTTGTGGGTTAACATAGTTGCTTTTCTGTGTCATTCCACATTGAACATCTGAAAGAATCCTACCAGCCAACTGAAGCAATGGCCAGTTCAGAGAGTCAGGCAGTAGTACAACTTTTACCTGGAAAGAGACAGAAGTTGACTAACTTTCACAAGTGCATAATTTGTGAGTTGGACTCAAACGAGACACTGTGGAAAGCCCGAGATACCTCCATACAGACACTTGATGAAGTATACGAACGTTTAAAATCAGTTTTTGACAGTTTGGCAACCGCGGATGTTAAATGGCACTCAAATTGCTACGAAAAATGGACAAGCAAAGAAAACCTGCGTTACATGCAGAGGAGATCTGCATTCTCACCGACACCAGCAGAAAAATCTAAGATTGGCACACAATCTGAAACAAGTTTGACAGAGACCTCCACGGTATCCAGGTCCCAGTCAACGTCCACTGACTGGACTATGTGCCTCTTCTGCAAGAAGAAAACACACAGAAGGGTAAAGGAGATGACCATGGTCAGAACTTTCCAAGCCTGTGAAACTATTGTGCAAGCAGCGACCGCAAAGGGCGATGAGGACATGTTACGGACTACTGGTGCTGTCAGTAACGATCTGGTGGCAGCAGAAAATAGACACCACAGAGCTTGCCATGCCTCATACATCAGCAAAGCTAATCTGCAGTATGCTGGCTTCCATGAAGGGAGACAAACTTGTTACGATATGGCATTCAAGCAATTGGCTGAAGATATCTCTGCTGACCTGAATGGTGGGAAGGCCTTTGATATGACAATTCTTCTGGACAGATACAATCATTTTCTGCATGGACAGGGAGTGGCAGTCGACAGCCACACCACCCAGTGACTCAAACTTCGACCAAAGAAACACTTTGGAGATGACATTGTCTTCCATGAGCCATATGATCTTAGCAAGTCCGAGCTTTTGTACTCAAGCTGTCATCAACTCTGCCTATCAGTGTAACACCGCAACAGCCACGGGTGTACCAAGAAAACAGCCCACAACAGCGATGGAGGATTGCAACAGGGATCTGCTGTGCCACACTGCGAAACTCATCAAGTCGGAGATCAATGAATGCCAAGGCATATCAGTCCGAGCACCTAATATCATGGATCTTCTTCTTCTTTCGGCGAGCTCCCGTGAGGGGTCGCCACAGCGGATCAACCGTCTCCATTTCGCTCTATCCTCTACATCTTCCATTGACACTCCAACCACCCGCATGTCCGCCCTCACCGCATCCATGAACCTCTTCTTTGGCCTTCCTCTTCTCCTCCTGCATGGCGGCTCCATCTTCAACATCCTTCTCCCGATTTTCTCCGCTTCCCTCCTGTGAGCATGTCCAAACCATCTCAATCTCACCTCTCTCACTTTGTCTCCAAACCGTCCTACCTGCGCTGTCCCTCTAATATACTCATTTCTTATCCTGTCCATCCTCGTCACTCCCAACGAGAATCGCAGCATCTTTAACTCTGCCACCTCCAGCTCCGCTTCCTGTCTTTTTGTTAGTGCCACCACCTCCAAACCATACAACATAGCTGGTCTCACTACCGTCTTATATACTTTCCCCTTCACTCTTGCAGCTACCCTTCTGTCACAAATCACTCCTGCAACTCTTCTCCAACCACTCCATCCTGCCTGCACTCTCTTTTTCACTTCTCTCCCACACTCTCCGTTACTTTGGACAGTTGATCCCAAGTATTTAAACCAATCCACCTTCCCCACCTCAACTCCTTGCAACCGCATCATACCACCACCCTCCCTCTCATTTACGCACATGTACTCCGTCTTACTCCGACTGACTATCATTCCCCTTCTCTCCAGTGCGTACCTCCACCTCTCAAGGCTCGCCTCAACCTGCTCCCTACTCTCCCTACTCTCCCTACAGATCATGATGTCATCCGCGAACATCATAGTCCATGGAGACTCCAGTGTGTTCTCGTCCGTCAACCTGTCCATCACCATTGCAAATGGTAAAATCATGATTAAAACTGGTGATTTGTACAGACATGACCAACTGGGCCTACAGACTTGAATGCAATATTTAACATGTTTGAGGCTTCTTTTTAACCACATTTCATCAACTAATAGTCCAGGAGCGAGGACCTGAAAAAAATGAAATCGTTCAACACGCCCGACAGAAAAGGTTTGACTTGACAGAGTGGTAGAATAGACCCTATAGAACACCTCCAGGTAGTATGTGGTTTCAAATTGTGGTATCATTAAAATTCTACAGGCCATTATACATCATACATACTATCCCTGTGTGTCGTAAGAGGCGACCAGGGTTGCGTCAGGAAGGGCATCCGGCGTAAAAACCTATGCCAAATCATTATGCGGACAACAAAACGAATTTCCTAATATCATGGATCTCACCCTGACAAAATCCAAATCTGTGATTCCAGACAGTCTTTACTGGCAACTACGCTGGGTTATTGCCAAACCAGAAAAAGAAGATGAAGATGAGTTTTCAGCACCAGAATGTAGCAACTCATCAGATGAAAGATGTGTTTTGATGCTTGCTCAGGATGTTGTACACTGTGTGACTCATGCTACAACTAACATGCCCAAGCATGTGGCTCTGGGAATTGCAGTTCGCCATATGATGAGGTCAAAACAGCTTATGACCGTGCTGAGCAGAATGGGCCACTGTGACTCCTGCGATGATGTTGAGGAAACCGACACAAGCCTTGCACAGGAGATCCTAGCAAGAGCGACATCTTTGGTACGGTATTGCCATCAAACATCTCCCCAGGCGTCTTTGTCTCGGTGGCAGCAGACAATAATGACATGACTGAAGAGACTCTTGATGGAAAGAGGACAACTCATGCCACTACAGTAGTCCTCTATCAACGAGGGCACTTTGGTCCAGTCCCCGAGCCGAGGGTCTATTCAGACCAGACAAAAAGGAAACGGACACTTGAATCCACTGGGATGTGCCAATCCATCAGAGAGTACAGTGCATACGGAAAGCGGCCTGCTGTTACCAGTTTCTCTGGGAAGATACAAGCTGAGTGGTTCAAATGCTCTGAAAGCTTGCATTCGGCAGCCAGTAAGATGGATCTTGCTTGGGCATTGATAAGGATGACACCAATGAAGCTGTTTGAGGTGGAGCTCTTCGCCACAGAAAAACCAGAGTTGGTGTCAGACACCCAATGCTCGCCTGTTTATACATTTATCGTTTTTAAAAGACTCGTCTAATCATTAATATTTTTTTATAAAGCATTGCAGTGAAGTCTCATCCAAATAATTTTAAAGCAACATATGTATTTGTATATTGTAATCAGTAACAAGAGCGCAAGTAAGCACAATATACACCTGAACAAGAAGGTGCATACAGAATTGTGCTACTACATAGAAAACAGCATCCTGGTTGCCATGGCAACCACTTTAGATGATGAACATATGTCAAGACACACCGTCTCCACAGTCTGCACCTCTGTACCAAATATGAAATGTGAAAGTTGAAAACTTTGGGAGTTAGAGTGCGGACAGGAACGGATTGAAAACAGCATCCTGGTTGCCTTGGCAACCACTTTAGATGACGAACGTATGTCACGACACACTGTCTCCACAGTCTGTAGCAAATATGAAACGTAAAAGTTGAAAACTTTGGGAGTTAGAGTGTGGACAGGAACGGATGGAAAACAGCATCCTGGTTGCCATGGCAACCACTTTAGATGACGAACGTATGTCGCGACACACCGTCTCCACAGTCTGTACCGATGTACCAAATATGAAATGTGAAAGTTGAAAACTTTGGGAGTTAGAGTGCGGACAGGAACAGATGGACAACAGCATCCTGGTTGCCATGGCAACCACTTCAGATGACGAACGTATGTCGCGACACACCGTCTCCACAGTCTGTACCTATGTACCAAATATGAAAGGTGAAAACTTTGGGAGTTAGAGTGTGGACAGGAACGGATGGACAGACAGACAGACGGACGGACGACCGGTTTCACATTTTTCACCATGATAGATATATATATATATATATATATATATATATATATATATATATATATATATATATACATATACATATACATATATATGTATGTATATATATATATATATATATATATATACATACATATATATATATATATACATACATATATATATACATATATATATATATACATATATATATATATATATATATATACATATATATATACATACATATATATATATATATACATACATATATATATATATATATACATATATACATATATATATATATATATATATATACATATATACATATATATAT
This sequence comes from Eptatretus burgeri, assembly GCF_056783735.1. Classification (NCBI taxonomy): domain Eukaryota; kingdom Metazoa; phylum Chordata; class Myxini; order Myxiniformes; family Myxinidae; genus Eptatretus; species Eptatretus burgeri. The sequence goes on from NW_028222110.1 coordinate 25,602, forward strand.
ATATATACATATATACATATATATATATATACATATATATATATATATACATATATATATATACATATATACATATTTATATATATATATATATATACATATATATATACATATATACATATATATATACATATATACATATATATATATATATATATATATATATATATATATATATATATATATATATATATATATATATATATATATATATATATATATATATATATATATATATATCGGGCGTATAAAAAAGTGTGGTAGATAAAAACATTAGAAAGGAAAAAATAACTTGCACCAAAAATTTTAACATTTTCACGCTCACGCCGGGGGTATCGCTATCGCTCTCTGTTCTTCGAACAGGCGAGCTAACAAAAAGTACCCAGCTGGAGTGGCTTCAATGCTATGGTGCACTCCTGTGTTCCCGTTCGCACAAACATCGGCGACTGCCCTATGATCGATGGTTCCCCTCCAGAGTTCAGCACCATCCACACAGTTATGAAGAATGTGCTTCCGTGCAACCATGTACAACTATTATGATTCACTCTCACTGATGTGCTTCTGTGTTGTCATGCACAGCTCCCAGTGTCGACCATGATAACTATGATCATCCACTATGATGAATGAGTAGCTCCGTGCTGCCAGAGACAACTATTATACTCGGCTTTCACTCATGTACTTCCGTGTTGCCAAACACAACTATTATGCTCGGCTCTGATGTATGTGCTTCCATGTTGCGATACACCAGTAAATGACAAACGCTAAAAATAACAGTTGCAGTTTTCTTTCTGCGTGCCTCTCTATGTATATGAATTTCTGCAGAACAATACTTTCTTCAGCGTTTGATTTCCAAAATGTATACATACCAGTAGTAATTGAGAAACACCATTCACCTTCATATAAGAACACAATTAAAAATGTCCGAAAGTTTGAATTAGTGTGATACTTTAGCTTTGGTGTTGCCATGGCAAAGGCCATTTTCAAATAACTGTACATTCTCTGATGGAGAATTATAATAAGAAGCCAATGATAACTCAATATTGAAAATTGGTTGAGTCTAGACAAAGATATTCACGGTTATGTTACCCCCTCCCCCTAAATTTTGCTCGCCCAGAGTGACCCTCTTGGTAGGTACCCTTGGTATGTATAATGGCCTGTAGAATTTTAATGATACCACAATTTGAAACCACATACTACCTGGAGGTGTTCTATAGGGTCTATTCTACCACCCTATCAAGTCAAACCTTTTCTGCAGGGGGTGTTGAACGAATTTCCTTATTTGGCCTCATATGAGGAATGGCTGCTGGACGATAAGCCCTTCTGAGGCGAACACCTGAGGCGAACACCGCCAATAATCTTGGGGATATTCCCCAAATAAGAATCCATTTGAAAACTAACTCTCTCGATCAAGGAAATTGAAATAACTCTCCCTTGAAAATAGTCAGGTTCATGCAGCTCAAAACATTATCGCATCAGACTTGGTGGTATTGTGGTTAGAGTGGCCGCTGAGTCCAGTATGGTGGCGGTTCGATTCCGCAGTCACACCAAAGAATATATATATATATATATATATATATATATATATATATATATATATATATATATATATATATATATATATATATATATATATATATATATATATATATATATATATATACACATACATAAATAATCAATCAACGAATGTCTGTGCTGCTTCGCTCTTCAATGCAGTGAAACGGTGACTGCTTATCACAATGCTCGCCCTTCCACATGGTGACTCACTTATTTTAACGGAATAGATTGGCACCGGGACAGTCACCGAGCACTGGTGTTCGTGATCATTCCTCTTATTAATATTATTTCGTAAGTAGCCCATAGTTACTGGGTGCACAGCTATGCCACTGATGCAGTGCCCCGTTTCCAGTAAGCCGTCAACCCACCTGGTGGTGTTCAACGGCAGGACAGGGGCTCAAACTCAAGACCCAAAGATCTCAAACCAGCCACGTTAACCATGTAGCCAACACCAGACTTACCTTTCCTCTGACAATATCACTGTGGTGAATTGAGGGACATGACGCGGGATCACATGTTGTGCGTCTCGCGTATAAGGGGAGGTCTCCGCGGTGCGGGGTGATTGTCCCCAGGGCATTGCCATTTACATCGGCTGTTCACTTGGTGCTCATTGACTGAAGGTGCTCATTGACTGGTGAGAATGGAGATTATATCGAACTCCGTGCTTACGCGGATTTATTCTGCGATGATTAATTGCACATGTATACGTTACTGCTTATGTACTCCTAGCTGAACCTGTATTCCCCGGTGTGCCCGTAGAAGCGGCTCCAATCAAATGGAATAAAGCCTAAACTCTGAAGGTTCTTCTCTCGCTCTCACTTCAATTTATTCCATTTGGTTTTCTCGGCTCTCTCAACCAACGATGGACAAGATCTACAAACCAGAGAGGTTCGACGCAGACCCAAACGCGACTGACGCAGAAATGAAATGGTCGCATTGGTTCTGTTCCTTCTCACACTATCTGACCATCATCAAGGAGGGAGCTGACAAATTGGCCGCTCTCGTGAATCATGTCTCGCCCAGCGTGTACAGGCTCTTCTCGGAGTGCGACACTTACGAAGCAGCGATCGACGTGCTGCAGGCGCTCTACGTGAAGCCCAAGAACGAGGTATACATACGACATCTTCTCAACACACGCAAGCAAGCAGCCGGGGAGACAATCGATCAGTTCCTGCAAGCTCTGAATCAGCTGGGAAAAGACGGCAGCTTCCGGGCCGTAAGCGCCGAGGAACACCGAAAGGAAGCGACACGGGAGGCATTCATCCAAGGACTCAGATCAGCCCACATACGGCAACGCTTACTAGAGAAAGCGCAACCCACTCTTGACAAGGTAGTCGATCAGGCACGAGCGATGGATACGGCTCAGCAGCAATCTGAGTCATTTGGGACACCGATGCTGCTAATGAACGCTGCTACGGTGGGAACCCAAGGAACCCCACTGGCACAGACACAGCCAGACATATGGGATGGAGAAACACCCGAGGAGCCGGATACCCAGGCCACGTCAAACTCCTCAGCAACTGCTCCGGTTGGTAAATGCTTCTTTTGTGGGTACAAAAGGCACCCTCGTCAAAAATGCCCCGCCAGAGATGCCACATGCATGAATTGCGACAAGAAAGGGCATTATGCCAGGGTATGTAAATCCACTCTAAGGAGAAATAAACCCACTTCTGCGGCTCTCTACTCACAAAATAAATTAACTGCAGCCTCCCCGGGGAATCTATCCAAGGCTATCATCAACGTACGAATTAACGGGCATATGGCTGAGGCACTGATTGATAGCGGTAGCTCTGAAAGTTTCGTCAACAGCTCGCTAGTGAAGGGCAGGAAATGGATAATCCACCCGACTGACAATACGGTATGCATGGCCGCCACCTCACTACAATCCCGCGTACGAGGGTACTGCAATGTTGAATTGGACGTAAAAGGGTACACGCATCGGGATGTAAGGGTACTGGTGCTTCGTGATTTGTGCGCAGACGTAATTCTGGGTCATAATGTCCTCAAGCAGCACACGAGCGTCGAAATACCCTTTGGAGGAAGCAAGCCTCGTCTAATTTTAAATGCGTTGACCACCGCGGAGGTGACGTCCCCCAGCTGTTCGCTAACTTGTCGCCGGTCTGCAAACCGATAGCGATCAAATCGCGGCGATATACCACTGCTGACATGAATTTCATCACTTCAGAAACCAAGCGATTACTGGAAGAAGGAATTATAGAACCGAGCGATTCGCCATGGCGCGCACAGGTGTTAGTAACCAGCAGTCAGAACCATAAGAAACGAATGGTTGTCGATTATTCCCAAACGGTCAATCGCTTTACCCAACTCGATGCCTACCCCCTGCCGCGCATAGACGAGATGGTCGAACGCGTGGCCAATTATAAGGTATTCAGCACCATCGACTTGCGAAGCGCCTATCACCAAATTCCCATCCGAGAGGAAGACAAACCTTACACCGCATTCCAGGCAGGGAGGCGCCTCTACCAGTTCAGAAGGATACCATTCGGTGTCACGAATGGAGTAGCTTGCTTCCAACGAGTTATGGACGACATCATCTCAGATGAAAACCTCAAAGACACTTTTGTTTACGTGGACAATGTCACAGTGTGCGGTAGGGATCAGGGGGAACATGATATGAATCTGGACAGATTCTTGGGCATTGCTAGAAAATATAATCTGACTCTCAACTATGAGAAATGCGTATTCTCGGCAAGGTCAATTGACCTTCTCGGCTACACAATAGCCGACGGCACAATTAAGCCTGATCCTGAACGATTGCGCCCGCTCCGTGAGCTACCACCACCTCAGGACCTGCAGACGATGCGCCGGGTGATCGGCATGTTTGCTTACTATGCGAGATGGATTTCGCAATACTCCGAGAAAATACATCCCCTAGTGCATTGCAAAAACTTTCCACCAGATGCCGCTGTTGTGACAGCTTTCCACAACCTCAAAGATGATATCAGTAATGCCGTGGTTTTATCGATCGATAGCTCGGTGCCCTTCGTGGTGGAAACCGACGCTTCAAATCACGCCATAGCTGCTACGCTTAATCAGTCTGGGAGACCCGTCGCGTTCTTCTCGAGAACTCTCTCTGGAAGCGAGCAGAGACACTCAGCGATAGAGAAGGAAGCGTACGCCATCGTCGAAGCGCTGCGGAAATGGAGACATTATTTACTGGGAAACCACTTCACACTCGTTACGGACCAACGATCCGTGGCATTCATGTTTGATGGGAAAAATAACGGGAAAATTAAGAATGAAAAAATTATGAGATGGCGGATAGACCTAGCTTGCTACAGTTACGACATTGTTTACCGGCCCGGGAGGGAAAACCCTGCTGCAGATACCTTCTCTCGGGTCTACAGTTCGGCAACAATCAGTCGGGCTTTGCAAGACCTACACGTGTCTCTGCCACCCAGGGGTAACCAGAATGGCACATTTCGTGCGCAGACAAAATCTTCCCTATTCTGTTGAAGATATTAAACAAATGAATGCTTCATGCCCTGTTTGTGCTGAACTAAAACCCAGATTCTATGGCGCGGCATCTGGCAGACTGATCAAGGCCACTTCCCCCTTCGAGAGACTAAACATCGACTTCAAAGGGCCCCTGCCGACCGAGACAGACAACAGATACATATTCACTGTTGTTGATGAATATTCAAGGTTCCCTTTCGCATTTCCGTGCTCGGATATGACCTCGGGCACTGTCGTGAGATGTCTCTCTGACCTCTTCGCTATGTTTGGGAAACCTTCGTACATACATTCAGACAGAGGGCCGTGTTTCATGTCGGCCGGGCTAAAACAATTCCTACTAGAGCTCGGCATAGCAACTAGTCGAACGACGGGTTACAACCCACAGGGTAACGGGCAGGTGGAACGGTATAACGGGGTTATTTGGAAAGCCATAACTCTGGCGTTGAAATCAAGAGGACTGGGCCCCGAGCGGTGGGAGGTTGCCCTTCCCGACGCTCTGAATTCCATACGCTCTTTGCTCTGCACGTCCACCAATGCAACTCTTCACGAACGAATGTTTACTCACCAGCGACGTTATGTTGACGGTCAAACGGTGCCCAACTGGCTGACCCATCCCGGAACAGTGTTCATGAAACGCCCGGTACGACAAAGCAAGTATGAACCCCTGGTGGAGGGGGTCGAACTCATTGACACTAATCCAGAGTATGCTCATGTCAGGCTCCCGGATGGCAGGGAGACCACTGTGTCGGTTCGCCATTTGGCTCCCTCAGGTACTCCTCCCGCAGGTACACCACCTTCTGGCACTCCTCCTTCTGACATCCCCTCCCCAGGTGTTCCCCCCCGCAGGAACTCCACCGGGCGACGGGGCTGCCGCGTTCCACCCGAGAGCGATCGAGGAGTCATCCCCGGCACAAGTCGAGGCTCACCAAGAGGATCGGGAGCCTCCCTCAAGTGAAACTGCCATTTACTCCCGGAGAGGTCGACGAATAAGGCCCCCTCGACGACTCGATCTGTAAAGGGGATTATCGGCATTCTCGCTGCTCATGCTCCTATATGCCCATTATATCATATATCGATGCTCATTACCATGCTCCTACAACTCAAAATAATCACTGCTTGGCATGTATGCTTCTGTAGATCTATTAGTCCGCGTTGCTTGAAATGTATACTCCTATAGTGCTAAAGCAATCATGGTGCGTAAGATGGGCCCCTAGTTGCATTTTAAAGGTGGGGAGAATGTGGTGAATTGAGGGACATGACGCGGGATCACATGTTGTGCGTCTCGCGTATAAGGGGAGGTCTCCGCGGTGCGGGGTGATTGTCCCCGGGGCATTGCCATTTACATCGGCTGTTCACTTGGTGCTCATTGACTGAAGGTGCTCATTGACTGGTGAGAATGGAGATTATATCGAACTCCGTGCTTACGCGGATTTATTCTGCGATGATTAATTGCACATGTATACGTTACTGCTTATGTACTCCTAGCTGAACCTGTATTCCCCGGTGTGCCCGTAGAAGCGGCTCCAATCAAATGGAATAAAGCCTAAACTCTGAAGGTTCTTCTCTCGCTCTCATTTCAATCACACTTGCACCAAGGTTTACGTGTTTGCTTTTGAAATCAACAATGTTCAAATCATTGTATAATGCACTTAAAAGATTGCTGAAATTGATGAAATTTTAAAAAGACAAACCGGTTAAAAACCTCTGATGAGAAATGTTAAAGAAACTCAAAACGATCAATAATTACACGATCATGACGGACACATTATGAGGTGGAATGGCACTCAGGTGAGTGCACACCTGAATGTTTTACATTTTGTCTCCCACTGATCCGCCGAATCTGCATCTGGACCGGAAGCAAAATCTAATCAGCTTGTTCTTGTCATGCACCCCACCTATCCACCAAGTTTCATCCGAATCCATCCATAAATTTTTGATAAGACAGACAGACAAACAACATAACCTCTGCCACCGAATAAACAATCTTACCCAAGAAAACCTTTTCTTTTCCTCCAGAGTAAGCACCGATAACCAGTAGTGTTTCAGGATCCTGACAGATCGCAGCCTCGCACCTCTCGACCACAAAGTGCACAGCCTGCTCTTGTGGGGGGAACTCGTATCTTGGATTGCAATACCTAGAGCGAAACAGAATGAGGTTCAAAGAGAATAAAGAGTGGGTCATGGTGGGTGCAGAGAAAGGCCGATTTTATGTAATACATGGTGGAGGTGGTGACTGAGGAATGGTGAGGGGCCCAGCACTGGACTTAACATTAGCATAACATTGCACAAGGTCCACTTGTCTAAATAAAGTAATTCCTGTAAAATACTTTGAATGACGCCGGTGGGACATCATCATGCTCTACACAGAACATCGGTGTACTGAAGTGGTTTCTTAGATGGGGTTGTAATCTGAGATGGGGCACGACTCGGATGCAGGATACACGACCAAGTGGGCAGAAATTTGTAATGGTGCTGGGGATAGCTCACCTACTGTTTGCGGAAGACACCATGGGATCTTTAACATCCATCAACAAATGTTGGGAGACAGGACGTCCGTTTAATGTCCATCCGAGGGACTGCGCACACATTGATGAATCACCCTGCCTGTGAAACATCGGGATGACAGTTTATAGCTGGGTTGATATCCAACCCAAGCTAGACAGCTATCCTGAAAACCACAAATGAGATCGGGAACAACATTAAGCATTCATCCTTCATCAGGAAACAACATGCCTCATTTTCTTTGCTGAACAATTTCATTTATCTTTGTTCTTATAGTTGAGGTTGATTAGCCCTGGTTAGTTCTCCTCGAACAGGCGCGCAGCACGGAGATAACCGATCAATCTCCCAGGAGCGAGCCAGAGATTCCTCACGTCGAAGATGTTATGTTCTAATAGTGAAAGCTTTCTCTGAAATTGGGGAGGAAATTCTTCCTGAGGAATTGAAGGAATAATGTGTGGTTATATTATTTATTTCTGGAAGGTTTGCAAACCAGTGACTTGGAGATTATACACCGCCTGTGAAACTTCATGCTTCCGCTCGCACAAGGCAAAGTCTCCATGTGGGAGCGTTCCATCGTTTTGTACACCTCACATGTGCACGTAAAGTGGAAGCATCAGTAAGGAGCCCCAGGTTTCGTTTATAAGTGAATTCGTTTGAAAGAGAACTCCAATTTGGTTTGTTTTGCTGTGCTTTTCCTTTGACAGTATAATAGTCATGAGCCGTAAAGACCGACTAAGGTTTCTCGGTGAAATAAAGCGACGGAAAGGTAATTATATTGTGACGTCCACGGGACTTGAACAGTCCCGCCAACGTAGAATGAGCCGAAACGATGGAGGCGGTTTATTTATTTATAACCCAAACATGGCGGTTCTAATCGCTCTACCGCAAACGGGACGAGGAAGGTGGCACGAGTCACTTTTCACTGAGTTGATGATGTTGATTTGTTTTTATTATTACCAGAAATAACAAGACTCGGCAAGAAGAGGGATCCGGGGCGATTCGACGGGATGGTATGGGATCGGGCGTGGGGAAAAACACAGACAATTCCAATGAATATACAGATCTCAAACCCTCTAAGGCACCAAGCACACACACACACACACACACACACACACACACACACACACACACACACACACACACACACACACACACACACACACACACACACACACACACACACACACACACACACACACACACAACGTAGCTATTTCTGGTGGTCAGGCTGGACCGTGGTGTGGACGCAACTGTCCCTGGATCGGCGTCGGATGAGCTGGCCTTGCTCTCGTCAGGGGGGCAGGAGAAACCGTGGTGCTGTCGACCTCCTGGTCTTGGCCCAAGTCCGCTCACAGCCGCCAGGGAACCAGTTCTGGCGCCAAGTTGCAAGCAGGAGAGGGAGGCAGGTCCGCCCGCCGTTCGACCCCGTACTCCGAGTCAGCAGAACCCCAGAGCCAACCAAGGTGAGGCACGAGGCTCAGCAAGGCTCTAAGACACGATGAAGAGCACGATCGAATCAGCACAACAACAAGGACGCTCTCCGCGCAACAGCCTCCACACCAAAAAAACACGATCGTTTTGTCCCGATCTTCTTCCTCTTCCTTTTCGACCCCGAACAGAACCTTTTTATCCGCCTGTCCTCGTCACTTCCAATCGAGCCGTTTATTGGCCCACCGCCGTTGCCTTCTGCCAATCGTGACCACGGGGCGGAGCCATCCGCTGCACTGTCCTGTGACGTCACGGCCAGTCTCCAGAGAATACCAAAAGGGGTTTACGCAGACACAGTTACCCTATCCCGTGTCCCTATCTAATTACGTGACAATTATCATTTCCCCCCTTGAAGAAATTAACATTTACTAGACAACTTATCACCACTGAATTGCTACTTTTTACATGGAGATCCTGGTAAACTCGAACAGCATGGCATACCTAATTAAACATCCTAATTACCCTTTGAATGAATACCCCCCCCCTCCTCAAACGTAACAACATGTTGACTTGGATTTGCGCCAGTTAAAAGACAAGGTGTTGAAGCAGAGCATCGAGGAGAGTGTTCATATATAATTCAAGTCCTGCCAACATCTCGATACCACTTCATCTCCAATACTTGAGGGGGAACCAATGTAATTCCAATTTAAATTTATCCACTGTTTCTGCTGCCACAACCTTTCCATGGAGAACATTCCATGCATTAACTACTCTCCAAGTGAAGGACCCCTTCCTGCCTTACTATAGTCTCAACTCTTCAGCTGTGGCCCCGAGTTGTATCACTATCTATTCTGCTGAAGAACTCGTTCACTTATTTTGTTGATACCCTTCATCATCTCAAACATATCCAGTTGTAACCTCCTCCTCTCTAACCTATACAGCCCATCTCCTTGAGCCACTCCTTGTCGCCAAGTTGAGCTCGGCCCAGAAACGATCTAGTAGATCACTTTGTGCTGATATGTATGTTCGTCACGTGGTAATGTCTGTATTTGCAGTGGTCGTTTCAGCTTTCCACCTCAAACACCTCCATCAACAGCACCGGTTTCATGTGCTCTCTTCAGTTTTGCATAACTCTTTCTGAGATACGGAGTTTCCGCAATACGAGGCATGGATTTCTACATGCTCGTCAGGTCTGTGAGCCATTACTGGATTCACACAGCTATTAGTGGGCAAAGTGCAACTTCCTGGAGAACAATAGCAGTACACTTGTGTGGCATGTTGATTGGCTGATGACAATTCGGTGCAACTTAATAAGTGACTGTACTTTGGTGCGGTTTATTTCCGTGCAATAAAGAGTGGCATTCCGAAATTGAGATACCAAAAGGATGATATGTATTAAAGTTAAAATAGAACTTTGCATTTCGCTTTTAGTCTGTGAAAGGCAGAATTGCCCAACGATAAATGTCGTGTCAGCCGCAACAACGCCACTCACAAGTGTTGGTGGCAATAAAGACTTAAGTATCTGGTAGACACGATCATCAGGATAGGAAGTCAAAATAAATCGATATGTATAACAGCAACAATTTAAAATAGTGGGGTTATCAAACTTTAAAGAAAAAGAATGTTGGTAATGGAGAAAACATGAGCTTTACGTGGTGTCAAGGAAGAGTGTGTGAATAACTCGTCCCTCAAGAGCTGGATGTTGCTCCATGGCAGGTGAAGCTCTGAAATCTCCTGTGTGAAGGTGGCACGTATGATCAGGCAGTTCAAACAGCAGCATTACGGAGCCAGGGCAGCTGAGACCAGAGGCAGGAACCAATCTGAGATCGATATAATCAAACGAAAGGCAGCCCAAGATTTTGAGGGGGTTTTTGGCAAGCAGAAGGCAAAGAACATCAATAAGGAAGCTAAGAACATGATCCTTGTCGGTTAACTCACTGGTTGGCTTCAATAAGTGTGACGGTCACACCATCCACTTGACATGGCTTATCCATAGGCAGTGTGTGAACAAACTGAGCTGGCACGCACAGATGAAGACTCACCAGGTTCCCTGTGATCTGAAATTCAAAGCAGGTCACAAATAAGCTCAAAATCAGGAAATGTTTATAAAATGTGCAATTCCGGGTCATGTTAGTACGGTTCTAAACTTGTATACGTCAATAAATGGAGCGGAAGGACAGGTCAGCTGGTAACATGCTCACCATTTGGCCGTCTAATCTAGGTTTGGTTACTCATCTGAAAACTGCTCTCAGGGTGCAGCATTGTCTCTCAGAGCACACCATCCTTGTGCCAACTTGCCCATCTAAATTTACATTATGGCCATTGAAGATCTCGGGAATCGGCCATCGCATGCTGGTACCCTGGGTAAATCCCCTGATTAGAGATGTTGAGTTATAGAGGTAATCAGATTAAGGTAACCAGCAGGATAGCTTTGAAGTACACACATTCACCTCCAAGCTATCTCACCTGAGTTAGAATCCAGGCCAGACAATAAACCATCATCCTGGTGTTTCACAAATGTAGATATACGTTAAACTGGACGTCCTGTCTGAGTAGGAGAGTTATCGCTGTCATCATAGCCAAATTACAAATTCCTGCTCGAAACCCAAATCGAACATCATGCCTGGCCAGTCAGTTTGTCAAAGACTTGGGACAAACTCCCCCCGGCCAACCCCACAGGAACGTGGGAATAATTGCGGCTGTTAAAAAAGGACAATCAGATTAAGGTAATGGTGACTGAGAATGGGTTTAGTAGATAGAGAAGACAAAAAAAGGTATTAAGTTAATAGAGTGGATAAACTACAAGCATGATGGATCAAGATTTTACCGTTTTTGCATCGGCAACATGCAAATGCTCCAACACAAACATTTAACCAAGTTACCTGGCTGCAGTATAGACGGTGATGGAACCGCTGAGAAAGGCCCACGTAGTGGTCAGAGTGAAAATGGCTGAGAAAGTAGGCCGAACAGTCTGGGATATCCCCAGAAGAAAATGCATCCACTGAGAACTGTGTTCCAACAAAGGTTGGCAGAGTAGACAGGGGTTCATATGTGGACGAAAGAATAGAATGACAATAAGTAAATAAATAAGAACCAGAGCGTTGACAAATCAAGCTTCATTCCTCTTGTGTCATCACACAACAGCCCATCACTGGTGGGCACACTTAAGGGCTCTACCATTACCCTCTGCCAGGTCCTTTGACGAACGTGCCTCATCTATCGTGCGGCATCTTATTACACGTTCCATCGTCCCGGGTCCAAGTCTACATTCACAGTTGGCATCAACTTCACTGTGTGCCTATTTCAGCATATTTGCTTTACACCTTCCAACTCCGGCACATAGTCCATTCAGGCTGCGTCTCTGGTTGATCAGCACCTGGTGGGAGTTTCTCTTTCAGCTCAAGGGTCATTAGCTCAACATCTGAAGACAGCGAAGATCTTTCATCTCAAAGGTTCAGCCTCATTGAGGTCGGATTACCGTCTCGCGAATGGACCGATACGAAGGTCCGACGAGATTTAAGCCGCAAAGGGATCACTTGAATGCCCATGGAGAGGGTATCTCTCATTCTCTGATACTCTAAGGTGTTCTATCTGGCTTGCTACTGCCCTCCTAACATCAGGTGGTCCAATACCAGCAAGCATATAAAGACGGCGAGTATTGATGGGTATCGGACAGACAGTCAGTCATGTAACAACAGCAAGTTCTGCACCGGGTCCAGCTTGTTGACATGGACTGATCGTTCCCAAACTGGGCAACCATATTGTGCCATGGAGAAGCAGAGGACTGGTACTGTTGATTGGATTGTTGTTGGGTTGGCTCCCCATTTGGAATTCACCAACTTGCTGACTTTTGCTTTCAGTTTACTGAAATGGACTTTGTACGTCAGGGAATTATTTGGATTCTCGGGTTACTCCGAGGTACACAGCATTTGTGTCGTGCTCCAGCCTGGTTCCATTCCACAATATCTACAACTTTTGGTCAACATTGTTGTTCTTCAGATGGAAGGCACAGACTTGAGTTTTGTTTGGGTTGGCATGCAGATGATCATCTTCATAGTACGATGACAAGTTGGTCAGGGCATCAGAAAGAATAGATCTCACGACTTGGTTTCCCAAACGGTTCAACAAAGAACCGTCTGTTCTCAATTGGGGTTCTCAAGTTCCGTTGGATGTCGGTCGTTCGTGAAGTGGAATAATTTCTGAAGGAGTCTGCGGTGATTCACGGTTTCACATACGCGGCTGAAAGATCAACAAAAACAGCTTCTGTAATGACAACTTTTTGAAATCCATCCTCTATATGCTGTGTGAGGTTGACCAATTGACTTCCTTGACAGAAAAACGAACCTGTCCCTTGATAAGTAGGAGTTCAATCACTGGGGTTAGGTGGGTCAAGATGACTCGTTCCAAAAGTTTATATGTACGGCACACGAGTGATATTGACCAAGAGCTTTTTATTTTTGATGGATCTGACCCGGACTTGAGGATTGATATCACTCGTGAACGACACCAGATCTTGGGATTTGCCGGTGTTCCTTGCAGATGTTGCACACGTGAAGAAGCCACTCTCATAACTGGGCTACAAAATTGTTTATTCGCTCGGGCATTACGTCGTTCAAGCCAGCAGCGTGACCTGCCTCGGCTGGGTTGATGGCTGCATTCAGTTCTACCCCTGAGAAAGGCTGGCAGAGCTCTGATTTTCCACATTTTGCATTTCCCTTATTCTTCCAATGAGTGAGTACAGTATTAGGTGTAGGAATCTGGATTGTGTGCCAAAACTCTGCCCAGTATCACTTAAGTGATGCCAAGCTTCCAAAGCAAGTCTCAACAAAGATAACAAAACAAAGACGACTTCGATCCGAACCTCAAACAACCCTTCATTCATCCATCAAGTTAACAGCAGTGGAAAGTTATATCAGGGACCTCTCAAATGAGAAGAGACCACGAGAGTACTGTGGTTGTTTAATGTGAGAACTCTGAACTGGAAGATCAGACATACTGTAGGTTAAAATCCAGCAGAAGGTAAACAGTATTAAGCAGAAGGAAATGATGGAGTTGCACAATAATTGTAATGCTACATTCACATTTGTTAAAAAACTACAGAAGTATAACTAGTAACATTCAGAGAGGAGATGATCTCCTATGCTTGGTGTTGGCTTAATGGTTGGGATGGTGGGCTTGGGATCCGAGGATCCCGAGTTCAAATCCCACTCGGCTGTTGAATTAATACCAGGTGGGGTTGACTTTGTCCGTCATCCTTCCGAGGTCGGCAAAATGAGTGCCAGCTTGCTGGGATGATTGAGCCATTGACAGCCGTACGTATGTATGTCCATCTTCGTGTTCTGCCCACAAACATAACTATAATTAGGTATGTCGAAGGACCCACAACAATTGCGTTTCCCTTATTCTCAAAATGAGTACAAGGGAGAGGAAGGTGAATTGTTGTGAAACTTGGCCCGAACCACTTCAGTCGTGCCAAGCCTCCAAAGCAAGTCTCGACGATGATCAAAAAGAACAAAACAAGGACGACTTGAATCCTAACATCAAACAAACAAACCCCTCCCTTATCTAACTTATGATCATTTACCTATCTCCGGAAACAGCACGATTCAGCAAGGCACGGTTAACTTTGTAACGCAATTTTTATTTGTTTTTAATTCAATGCCCTCGGGGCAACCAGACTGGGAGGGTGGCAGACATTGATGCCCTCGGGGCAACCAAACCAAGAAAAAGGCAGCACCACCCAAAATCTCCTAATCCAAATGGAAAAAGGTTCATGTGTGAACTATGTCGGCATTCAAAGAATGCAGTGGACATGCCACAACAGTCGTACCTCATCACAAAGAAAGAGATCATCCCTTAATAATGAGAAGATCGAGCCAGTGAAGGAAAATGTTGGTTTAGAAAGACGATCATAACATCGTAATAGTAGTAATTAATAAATTATGGTGTTGGATTTTGAGAGCGAGCGATGCAAAGCTCATGGTGGAGCTTGTGGAGAAATCACACCCTGGACAAGATTCATCGACATCGAGTAACAACCTTCAACACGATTTACAAGGACATTAGTCGACAAACGGATGGTTGTCTGGGATTTGAGTTTACATTCCCAGCCAGATCATGAGTCAGGGTTTGATGGGAATGCTAAACAAGCCAACCCACATATCGTCATTGTTGTATAGCCCCAGAGAGGTCTTTTGAACAAGCCTGTGACACGGAGAAAGCCAATTGATCTCCCACGCCTCGGATGGTGTATCCTTCAGGAGAGGGAGAGAGAGAGAGGGAGAGAGGGAGAGAGGGAGAGAGGGAGAGAGGGAGAGAGGGAGAGAGGGAGAGAGGGAGAGAGGGAGAGAGGGAGAGAGGGAGAGAGGGAGAGAGGGAGAGAGGGAGAGAGGGAGAGGGGGAGAGGGGGAGAGAGGGAGAGGGGGAGAGAGGGAGAGGGGGAGAGGGAGAGGGGGAGAGGGAGAGGGGGAGAGGGAGAGGGGGAGAGGGAGAGGGAGAGGGGGAGAGGGAGAGGGAGAGGGGGAGAGGGAGAGGGGGAGAGGGAGAGGGGAGAGGGAGAGGGGGAGAGGGAGAGGGGGAGAGGGAGAGGGGGAAAGGGAGAGGGGAGGGGGAGAGGGGAGGGGGAGAGGGAGAGGGGAGAGGGAGAGGGGAGAGGGAGAGGGGGAGAGGGAGAGGGGGAGAGGGAGAGAGGGAGAGGGGAGAGGGAGAGGGGGAGAGGGAGAGGGGGAGAGGGAGAGGGGGAGAGGGAGAGGGGGAGAGGGGGAGAGGGAGAGAGGGAGAGGGGAGAGGGGGAGAGGGAGAGGGGGAGAGGGAGAGGGAGAGGGGGAGTGGGAGAGGGGGAGAGGGGAGAGGGAGAGGGAGAGGGGGAGAGGGAGAGGGGAGAGGGAGAGGGAGAGGGAGAGGGAGAGGGGGAGGGAGAGGGGGAGGGAGAGGGAGAGGGAGAGGGAGAGGGAGAGGGAGAGGGAGAGGGAGAGGGAGAGGGAGAGGGAGAGAGAGAGAGAGAGAGAGAGAGAGAGAGAGAGAGAGAGAGAGAGAGAGAGAGAGAGAGAGAGAGAGAGAGAGAGAGAGAGAGAGAGAGAGAGAGAGAGAGAGAGAGAGAGAGAGAGAGAGAGAGAGAGAGAGAGAGAGAGAGAGAGAGAGAGAGAGAGAGAGAGAGAGAGAGAGAGAGAGAGAGAGAGAGAGAGAGAGAGAGAGAGAGAGAGAGAGAGAGAGAGAGAGAGAGAGAGAGAGAGAGAGAGAGAGAGAGAGAGAGCCGGACCATGGAGACCAATCAGCACTCTGACAATGACACAAACCCGATAGTTGACCAGATATGATTCGTTAGGGTGGGGGTGGGGAGATGAGGGGTGGTGGTGGGTCCACGCAGTAGTAAACAGACCTGGAATCTTCTTGTGGAAGGGGCACTGCCGCACCACTCTTGAAGATGGCTTTTTCATCAGGATCGGAAGTCCTCGTTCGCGCTTGGCAGCGCCACGCTGTCCACTCCCAAGGTGCTCTGTCATCGATTTAAGACTCACCTCCGAGGGTGCGATCGCCGCCTCCTCGACCTCTGAGCACACACACCAGGCATAGTTAGTAAAAGCACATTGACCACAACATCAAAACTGGAATCAAAGTAACGACAACGACCTTCTCACCAGACGGCGTCCATGCCCTCGGCTCCGAGTGTCCCCTTCACTTGCTGGGAAATCACGGCTATTCCTCGACGGGAACATTCGGAGACCCGGTCACCTCCAGCTTGGGTGTGTGTCCAAAATAGACCCTGATATCCATCTGCTTCATCAACGGCTTGGAGGTGAAGGCGATCCGCGACATTTTGCATGTGCAGGCGACACCAACCCGGGCCACGAGAGACAACCTTATGACCACGATGTCCCGTACAAACATCCTGTGCACCAGTTTTCTCAGCTTTAATATTCGTGGGTTGTGAGGATTTCCAGGAGATCCGTTCTCTGAACAACCTGCTTCCAGGACCGAGACTCCTTGCCCCGCGCTTCCCCCCAGGTCGATCGGTCTTGCACGGAGACCGCAGCAGGGACAGTGCGTTGCCAAGTCCGACCGACAGCAGCTGGCTCGTCGACTTCACGGGGCTCGTCAGACACCCTGGTGATGGCGGACTTTTCACGGCAATCCGTATCCGTGTGTAAACAGATTCCTTTCCCGCCTTTATTAACCTCCGCCATCGAAGATGGACGGAGGTTACTGTTTTCACCCGTCTGTTTGTTTGTTTGTTTGTGAACAGTATTACGGAAAAACTCCTCGACGTATTTCGACGAAACTTGGTGGGGGGATTAGGTGTGGTCCAAGGATCATGCCATGAGATTTTGGACTTGGTCCAAAGTCCAATATGGCCACTATGGTGGCCATTTTGAAAAAATATTAGAATTTGTTTTTGTATTTCTACATGTTTTAAGTGATTTCCAACCCCCCCCCAAAAAAAAAAATTGTAAGAGAAAAAAAAATTGCAACTTTTTTTTCAAAAAAATTTCGATTTTTTGGGGGGGCATTTCTCCATGTGACAAGTGATTTCCAACAAAAAACATGCCAAAATTATAATTGCGGCTGATTTTGGAACTTCAGGTGGATATACCCACGTAAAATCAATTTCTGTCTCAAGGAATCTAGTGATGACGAATGAATTGAGTATGTAAAAGTTAAAAGTAAAAGGGAAAGTTGCAAACTATAACTCTGTGAGCACTGTTCACATCAAATTGAATGAATAGGATATCAGGTTCACTTGAGTGACCAAGCAGTATTGGCGGCGGAGGTTTTGCACTCTACCGAGTGCTCCCCCTCGAGTTTACTCCATGCATCACCCGTTTATCACCGGAGGAGCCGATTCTCTTGCCACCTGCGTGTCCGCTTTCAGCCCTGTCACACCTTGACGTTTTAGCCAGCAATGAGAACATATAAAAATGTATGTAAAAAAAAAATGTATTGTTTCAAAGAAACTTGCTTCCCCCCTCTCATGCACAGATTTATCCCCTCTCATCTTCAGTTGTCCGACCCTTCCTCCCGCCCTTGGTTCACTGAATCTTGTGGCTCGGGGGTTGTCCTGAAACAACTTGCCTTTGCCTCATGGAAAGCAAACCCAACTGAAGGTAATCTCAGTTCCTTCCATAAAGCTTGGAACAAGTGTGTATCTACCCTCAGGAGAGCCAGAAAAAAGCCAGAGTCTGAACTCTCAAACCTCTCTCCCTCCTCCAAATCCTGGTAGCGTCTAATCAAATCTGTTTCAGGTGTATGTTCCCCCTCCATCCCCTCCCTCACCTCAAATGGCAACACTGCTGATACCGCACATGAAAAGATGAATACTTAAACTCGGTGTTTGCATCAAAATCTTGTGTCCAAAACCCATCACTTTCTGTACCCACCTTACCCAGTCGCACCCAACTGTCCCTGGACTCTGTGTCCTTTTCTCCTGACAAGGTGGAGAGCTTGCTGTCAAACCTCGACTCAGATTCTGCAACCGGTCCAGACGGCATCAGCCCACGTGTGCAAAAAAACCTGCTCTCTGCTCTTGCTCCACCTCTCTCTGTTCTACTCACCCTCTCATTTGCTCAAAGTCATCTGCCATCTGCTTGGAAATCTGCAAACATCACTGCCCTGCATTAAAAGGTGCAAAAACAGATCCCTGCAACCACAGACCAAGCGACCTTCTCCCAATCATCAGCAAGGTTATGGAATCCATCATCGCTTCAGACATGAAATCCTTCCTCTTCTCCAATGGCTTGATTTCCGATCATCAATTTGGTTTCAGACCAGGTCACTCTAACCTGGATATGCTGCTTCTGCTCTCCCAACAATGGATGGAGGTCCTCAATGCCAGACAGGAAATCAGAGCCATATTCCGAGACATATCACGTGCTTTTGACACAGTCTGGCACCCTGCCCTGCTCACCAAACTCTCTTCCCATGGTATCCAAGACCATCTCCACTCATGGCTTGCAGACTTCTTCTCCTGTCGTAATCAACGTGTGGCCCTAAATGGAGTTCTTTCATCCCCTCCTCCTGTCCAGGCTGGAGTTCCTCAAGGTCGCGTTCTGGGCCGTTCTTTTTCTGGTTTTCATCAATGATCTCTTTTGAATGAAAAAGGTTTTTTTTTTAATTATTCTCCCTCAAACTCTGGAAAATCCTCTTTATCTCTTTGCTGATGACTGACTCCACCCTCAGCCGTACCACCTGTCATCCCTCAGACCGGCAATCACAGCTTCTTCGCTCTCTGCAGATCTGGGTAAAATCACAAACTGGTTCAACACATGGAACATGTCTTGTTTATCCAGACAAATCTCTCACTCTCACTATATCTCTCTGAAAGAACTGTTTAGACCACCCTCCTCCCCCCCCCATCCACTTTCTCAACAATCCTCTGGAAGAAGTCCCTTCTTTCAAGCTTCTGGGTCTCACTATCTACCATAATCTTTCCTGGGAAAGCCACATTTCCAACCTGGCCTCCAAAGCCAGTCACCGATTGGGAATCCTCCGTCATGCAAAGTCCTTCCTCGGCCCTCCTGAACTCCTGACCACATACAAAGCTTTTGTCCGCAGCCTGATGGAGTACTGCTCTCCCTTCTGGCCTGGTGCTCCTGCCTCTCACCTTTCTCGACTTCACGCTATGGAAACTAAGGCATTTCGGATCATTGGCATCTCCCGCAATGAGGCTGAGACGTTGGGCCTCTCACTCTCTCACCGCTGGCAGGTCGGTGGTCTTCCTGTCTTCTACCATCTCCTCTCCGGTCTCGAGCCCCTTTCTCTCTCTGCGATTTGTCCCCACCATATTTCCGTTGGGGGCTCAAGGTCCACCAACAACCCCCTTCTGGTCAAACGACCAAAATCACGAATCACTGCTCATCTTCACTCTTTCATTCCTCAATTTTTCCTGCCCCTTTGGAATAAACTCCCTCACTCAACCCCATTCTTTCCTCCAGGCCTCAAAACAGTTGTTCACCACCACCTCTTGTCGTCCCTCATCCAAAACCTCAATCTTTTCTAACCCCCCTCCCCATCCCCCCCCTCCCGTTAATAACCCCCAAACCCACCTCCTTCAAATTCCCTGTAATGTCCATCTTGCACACCCTGTGTTTGCTGCCCCATCCCTCTCCCGTTCACAGATCTCCTAATGTCTCTGTTCCACAGTTTTGTCCTTCCCACTTCCACCTCTCTTGTCTCATGCCCCCCCCCCCCTCGCTGTGCGTTGTGTGTTAGCTCTCATACGAGCCTTGACAAGGTATACCAAAAAAAAATCTCCCTTCATCTGATGGTTATGTCCATCCACTGAACATGGCACTGCTGGCTGTTTTAACTGGAGTTTAAAAAGAAATATCCAACTTGCGGTGTCGTCCGGGTTCAATTATCAATCCAACTTTCAACTGCTGGAGTGGTGCTTTCGCCAGGATATTGCATCCATCACAAAGTGTGCCTCTGAAGGACAGGAAGAGCTCAAAATGGGAGGTTAAATCGACTTCTTAACAGCAAAGAGAAAAATAATAATTCAGGTGTGAGGCAGCGGGACGTTGCCGCCCTGCTTAGAATTTTTCCAAAGGTTTGGATTAATTTGAAGGATCTTTTACTTGGGTTTTTTTTCTCTCTGAGGAGTGTTTCTGTGTTTCAGGGTGGGAGAGACCAGAGAGACAGACAGACAGACAGACAGACACCATTAGCCTCATATGCAGGGTGGGGCAGAGAAACGGGAGATTATAAAAACCGATCTCCGCGATGCCAACATGATCGCAACTTTTTTGACGAATCAACTTGCTACTAGGTTTCCTCAAGTTAATGAGGCCAGTTGGTTTCAACAAAATGGCATGACGTCTCATACCACCAGATTGTCAATGGCTGCCGTACGCCTACTTTTTCATAACCACATCATCTCCAGGAATAGTGACATTACTTGGCCTCCAAGGTCTCCAGACCTGCCAGAATGTGACTTTTTTATGAGGACACTTAAAAAGGAAAGTGTATGCTCATCACCCACACAAGATTGAAGAGCTGAAAGAAAGACTTCATCAAAAAAATTGCTGGAACTTCTTTGGAGATGCTACGTCGCGTCATTGGAAACATGCGTGGATGACTCGAGGAATGCCTGTGCAAAGACGCACGTCACCTCGAGGATATAATCTTCAAGAAATAAATGGCATGCTTTGTACTTTAAAATGGCATATTTGTAATTTGGCAAATACAAAATGTTTATTTCATTATTGACTTTAAAATCGACCGTTTCTCTGCCCCACCCTGTATATCATTCTAATGCTCTCATAACGATTGGTCAGCCGAGCAGATGACCCGGGCCACTCATATGCGCAGCACAAGTCCAACTGTCCGAGTACCTGCCTCCTCCGTGATGCCAGTTTTGCCTCGAGAAGGAACCGGCGTATTCTATTTCTTCCACTTTACGAAAAGGATGTGTTCCTTCCTTTATTTGATTGTGTTTACTGGATTGTTGAATGGCAGTACCATTCTAATATGAAGTGTAATAAACAGCAAAGGTTAGCGAAAACATTCTTCCTGAATACACCAAGCCTTGCTGATAATGGTGAAGGTGAACATGATGGCCAGCCGAGATGTATTTAGCCTCTACCAACAAGAGACAAGTGTGTCTCAAGTGAAAAGCTGTAACTGTTTAAATTACAGATGTTGAATGTCAAACTCCAAAGCAAAAGTTTAAATGTTCAAAACTCTGTTCTTATTGCTTCAAACCAAATTATTATTGCATTAACATTCAAAACTCGACACAGCTATAAACTGTCATCCATCCCAGTGTCTCACAGGCAGCGTGATTAATCGATGTGTGTGCCGTCTCTCGGATGGATGTTAAACTGGGGGTCCCATCATCTACCGTCACTAGTTGGTGGATGGTAACGATTCCAGGGTGTCGTCCATGAAGAGTCAGTGAGTTATCACAGGCACCATTAACAAATTACAAATTCCTGCACACGCAGGGCAGTATCACGAATCAGTAACGACCATCAAGGATTGTAACGCGGAATGAGTGGAACAGCCTGGGCAGCCTTATGCTCGTAATGGCGTGAGGAGTATAAACAAAACAAATATACAACTTATCATCGATAATATTACTTCCACAAAGTGAATGTTATGGTTGGTAATGCTTTGTTCGCTGCTTATGACAACATCTGGAACCAAACCTTTGAATTTCCTTTTCGTGCTCCAACCCCTCAAAACATTTTCTGCATCACTCTTTTGGCAGGAACAGCAGCAGCAAACTTGAATGGCACTCAGTAGAGTGCATGTCTGCATCCAGTCCGAAACCAAAATCGAATCAATTCGGCCTCGTCACCTATCCAACCTGTCCACCAAGTTTCATCCGAATCCATCCAGAACATTTTGAAATATCAAGCTTTCTATCGTTTTTGGCCCCATCTCTCAAAGGTGAAATATCACTTGGAAAATAAAAGTGTTCTCGGATACGGAACCGGATCGTCATCAAAATCAAATTAATTGGTCCTTGTCGCAAACCCAACTTGTACACCACGCTTTGTCCGAGACAGTCCCTCACATTTTCAGATATCGTGCTCATCGACAAACAAACGGGTGAAAACATCATCTCCGTCCACCTTCGGTGGCAGAGATAACGAAGGACATATTGATGACTGAAAGTATAACTAATTTTCAGACATGCCAGTGGGGATTGAAGAATAAAAAGGTTCAAAAGAACAAGTAATTGTACAGACTGCAAAAGATCATTTAAAAGGCCTTTAAATTAGTCATTCACAAGAAATCATCCCAAAAATGATAGCGTGACATGAGTGAAAAATAATCCAAGTAATCAATTGGCAAAGTGTGATAGGTCCGTATTTATGATGTGCACAAGGCATCATGGGGACTCGGAAGCAATTTTACCTTCGGTGAAAGAAAGTCGATCACGTTCCATCTACCAGAGGCAGATCTCGTCGGTAATGGTAGGGGGGCAGCACTGGGGTCTTGAGAAAGATTTAACTTCAGGAGATCGGGTGACTTAGGAAGTCGAACTAAACTCAAACAAACATCACTTTAGAACGTTATCCAAACATAACAATGTCGGAGTTGGAGTTCTTCATGAAAGAAATGTTCGGGCAGAGACATCAGCAGTGTCATGTTTATAAAAAAAAAAAACTTGAGGACATCAGAATGCTGCACGACTCAATTTCTGTACCTTGCTCGGGAATTAGAAATTGTGACAATTTACATAATTTTTTTGGCCTTTCTGGAAGATCCTCGAAACCACGTCGCAGATGACGTCACCCTTTGTCAAATGTTCCTCATTCATTCATAAGCAGAATTTGGCTGTGGGTTTCAAACAATGAAATGGATGTGGTTGTGCGAACCTCTCTTCAAACAATTTAATGGTCAGTCGAAAACATCAGTCAAAGTAGCTGCAGAATTACCTCTGATGACTTGCACGGCTTCCTGGAAGTGGCCACCAACATCAGCAAACGAGTGCATAGACAGGTATCTTCAAGTCCTTTAGAGTTAGCATGCAGCCGTCCATCTTGGGTTAAACAGCTTTCCATCAGTCCTGCATCAAATCTGAATCCTGATGCCAAAGTTATGTGAAGCATTTGGCAGTTCAATAACAAAAGAGACAGTTAAGGAGTATTGGTGGAAGGACGGGGGACGGGGGAGTGGTGGGCGGGACCAAAATAAATGAACGAACAAATGGACACCGCTGAACCCATGCGTGATTATTCTACCTGGTAAAGGTTCGCAAGATGAAATCAACTGGAGAATGTGGATAGCTGATGAGCAACTAACTCGGCAAGTTGCTTCGGTGGACCTCAAATGAGATTGAGCAGTCGATTAGTGTCCACTCAAAAAATAATAATGCTTTTGGAACAAAGTATGCTGCAAGAGAGGGTGAGGAACATGAGCAAAAATATTGCTAACCTGTTTTAACATCTCAGGGTGAGCATGTGCGTGGAGCAAGTGGATGATCTGGAATCGACACAAATGAGATTTTGGAGTTTTCAAACACAGCACGATGGATAAAGAACTGCACAAGCAGTAATGAGTTGCAAAAGGAAAACAACTAAGAAGGATACCATGAACAGAGGAGTTCAGTTGTAATCACAAACATTATGTCCAATGAAATAACAAATTTGAAACATTTTAAAAATATCCAATTTACAGTATTATTGAGAGGTATCGGGAGCTCGTGTGTCGTTTATCAAGCGTTTAAAACTTCCCGTTTAAACTTTCCAATAAACTTGCTCCTCTGTACGAGACGCTGTACAATTTACCAAATTCAGAGCCAAAGTACTGCTCCGAACTTCAGGTTCATGTTCCGATTCATGTTCACAATGTTGGATAGCATTCAGTTGAAATTCAGTCGTTCCTCAATCATAAACTGATGTTTGTAGACAGGCAGACATACAAAGTGAACCAATCCGTTAACCCCGCTTTTTGCTTCATGCACAGGGTAAAACGAAACAACGGTGAATGTCTCGTCCAAGAGTGCTGTGCTCTGACATCATTCTGTACGAATACGTGAACCAACTTTTTTTCTCTTTTTTTTTTTTAAGTACATCTGCAAAAAAAAAAAAACCCTAAAAACTGTACCAAACTATTGTAATGACAATGGTGTAATAAGAATTAGTGCGAGCCATGTCAGAGGGATGGTGAGCATGACAATAACAACACCTTCTGCACGAAAGCTGTTGTCGGAGCCAGAAGAAAGGATTGAAATAAGATGTAAGAAAATTCTTCCAGCACACCATTCTTGTGTGGATGTGGTTTTGCCTGTTCCTCGAGAACTTCGCCAACAGCCAAGATTTCACACCGGATCTGTCCTGTCTTCCCTTCTTGTTTCGTCTCTGTTGTCTATTGTGTTTTGTATCCAATCTTGTATTTACTTTCCACATACGTAATCTTTTGTATCCAATTTGTGTTGATGTCTGTCTTGCCCTCAGGTCGATCAAGCAATGTCTCTTTTCACCCTTCCGTGTGTGTGTGTGTGTGTCGTTTATCTCCTTGCCAATTGTGCTCAATTGTTGCCTCACTACCTCACTCTCAATTGAACCTTTCTCTTCCATGAACCTCATTCTTGGAGAGAGAGAGAGAGAGAGAGAGAGAGAGAGAGAGAGAGAGAGAGAGAGAGAGAGAGAGAGAGAGAGAGAGAGAGAGAGAGAGAGAGAGAGAGAGAGAGAGAGAGAGAGAGAGAGAGAGAGAGAGAGAGAGAGAGAGAGAGAGAGAGAGAGAGAGAGAGAGAGAGAGAGAGAGAGAGAGAGAGAGAGAGAGAGAGAGAGAGAGAGAGAGAGAGAGAGAGAGAGAGAAAGAGAGAGAGAGAGATAAAGAGAAAAACGTGATGCAGACAAGCAAACAAACCTGCTGAGCTGAGATACCACTGCTAACAGCTTGTTGAACGCTCTCTCGTGTGATCTGAGCGACCGCCATGTTCGGGAAACGATAAAGCATTTCACAGATCAGCGCAACCAACACCAACTCGGAGTCTGACTGTGCAAAGCGGAAAGAAAAGATCACGAGAGAGAACAGAGGCAGTACAAGTGCACAAATAAACGGAAAGTGAGCGGAAGAGAAATTTTAGGGTAGGAAACAATTGGATGAAGAAGAAGAAGAAGCACAAACTTACAAGAGTGAGAAGCCACACAGAATGGGGATCAACCATCCCATCCCAATTTTTGAGGACATAGAATGGGGATCCCAGGAACACGCCGAGATATTTGACTCCCTCTTCCACCCATTTTAACTTTGAAGGCAAATGCACCGGTGGTACTAACCGTGTCCCCAGCGGATTGTTTTTAAGGCTGGGAACCCATAAGCTGGGATTTAAACACTTAACAAATGCAGAGATATCATTGTCATTCTTAATGACCACAGCAACATCATCTGCAGAAGCTGATACAACTATTGAAGGAATCCCTGTGGATACAGTTACTCCTGAAAGATTTTTCCTGAATAGAATCAGAAGTGGTTCTATAACCAAGGAGAATAATAAACCAGAAACAGGGCACCCTTGCCTCACCCCTCTCTGCACTTGTATAGGAGACGAGATCATTATTAATTTTAAAAATACAAAATATATTGCTGTACAGTTAGGATACATAGGCCCTAAAATTTGTACCAAGAACACATGCTTCCCAAACATGATGCAAAAACATGTGATCAACACTATCAAATGCCTTTTCTAAGTCAAGGAATGTTATCCCAAATTCTTTTTCCATGGAATCACACACCAGCAAATCTCTGATCAAAAAATATTATCATAAATTGATCTGTTCGGGATACAGTAGTTCTGATCAGAGTGGATAAGATCACCAATTACCATCTTCAACCGACTGGCCAACACTTTTGACAATATATTGTCGTTCGTACATAATACCGAGACCGGTCGCCAGTTCTTTATCTGCCGTAAGTCTCCAGTCTTTGGTAGAAGAGACACCACCGCTCTTCTAAAACTTAGAGGCAGTTCTCCATTTATCAAAGATGATTCCAGGACATTCAGTAACTCAGGGCCCAAAAGGTCCCAAAACGCCAAGAAAAACTCTGCCGGTAAGCCGTCAATTCCACGTGCTTTCCCCGAGTTCAATCCAGCAAGGGCCTGCGTTAACTCAAGCAATGTGATTGGTGAGTCCAAGCTCAGACGCTGGGGCTCAGTGATGGAAGGAAAGTGAGAAGTTAAAAGTTCCATAGTTTGCTCACAAACAGTATGTTTTGCATAAATTTTTGAAAAGAAATCTCTAATGCACAAACGTACATCACTGGAGTTCACAACAATGTTTCCTCTTGAGTCAAGCAAAGAAAAAATGGTCTTTTGTGATTTATTGACAAAATCCATTTGGAAAAACGATTTGCTGGGAGTATCTAAAACCTTGATGTTGTTTATCCTTAATCTGATTAACATCCCTGCTACTTTTTCTTGTGTCAGTTCTCTCAATTGGGTCCTTTTTTCAACTAATATCATTTGGTCCCTCCTGTTTCCATATCTGGCCACTTTACTCTCTAACTGTATGATATCAGCTTCTAACAGAGCCATTGTTGTATTATTAACATTGGTGACATTTGAAGCAAACTGCTGACAAAACACTCTGATCTGTGCTTTTGCGTTGTCCCACCATAACTCTAATGAAGAAAAAAAGGCTTTTTTTGAGAGTTGGCTCGCCCAAAAGGGATAGAAGCCTTTTTTAAACGAAGTATCTTCAAGAAGATTGGTGTTGAATTTCCAGTATGTACTTTTATGTGAGGGTTGAGGGAAAAAGAGGCCCATGGTAACTAAATGATGATCGGAAAATAAGGATGGAAAGCGAACCGGAGAGAACACTGCAGTCCTGAAATGCGAGTTTATGTACCACCGGTCAAGTGTAGCAAAGGATGCTCTCCCGTTAGCCCAACGTCCCCACGTATATTGAGATTCGTTGGGGTGACATAGCCTCCATGCATCTAACAAACCTATTGCTGAAAAAAAATGATAAAAATCGGCAGAGGATTCAGGGTGAGGTTCTGCTGTATTCCTGTATAAAAGAGGTTCTCAGGTACAACTAAAATCACCCCCCATGCAAATACAATCATTGAGATCAATTGAGCGAAAGTGTCTGATTAAAGACAAAAAGAAGGCTCTTCGTTCTACACTCTCACTGGGAGCATACACATTGAATAGTATAAAATGGAAATGATTAATGACCAGTTCGAGAGAGATGAATCGGCCTTTGATAACCTCTTAGAAGTGGCATGATTCAGGTACTAGCCCAGGTCTGAATAAAAAGGCCACACCAGCAGAAGAAGACGAATTACTAAAGAAGCACTGTCCCTTAAAGAGGCGACACCAATCATACTCCACATCTTCAGTTAAGTGCGTTTCCTGGAGTAAAAGTACATCGAAATGTTTACGATCAAACAAACTTTTCACTTGAACCTGGCAGTTGTGACTTGCTCCACCACCATTCATATTTTAGGTTCCAAAAATGATATTTTTCATGTTTTATCCAAAGGCTTGAGCGATTGCTGAGAAATTTCAGTCCCCGCTTTTGTAACAACCTTTCGAAGACGATGAAATTGTGACTTTGTTAACTTGAATTCAGCAGGCTTCCTAATGATGTCTTTTGCATCTTGAACAAAAGAAAATAAATCAGGAAAGTGATCTTTAATGATCACATTGCGATGCCGATACGTTTCGTTCAGAAAGGCAAGAATAAGTTGTGGGGCTCTGTATGACTGATACGATGAAGATTGAGACAACTCAGTCACCTCAGCTTCATCATTTGATTCTGAAAAATCAGACCCGGCCCAAACTGGGTCATATAAATCAGTCTGAGCAGTCATTATTTCAGGTCCTGGCAACTCTGAAGATTTGCCAGAATGTTCCTCAACTTTACTCTGGTACTCAGTACGTTCAACCGGAGCAGCAACCTCGGTTTCTTGCTCTTGATGGCTGGTGTTCCCTGGCTCAGATGAATAACCAGGATAATGAATGAGATTTTGTATCAATGAAGGGGAAGTAAGGACTGAAACATCTCCATTCTGCTCATTCTCAGCAGGAGGTGCTGGTGACGACTTGCTAATGAGCTTTCCATCAACATCAGCCTCACCAGCTGCTTTACTCGTCAAATTCCCAATATTGCACAGTAATCCTTGAAAATCATTTTCTTCATTACTCATTCCAAAGACATTCTCCCGAGTATCAATGCAGCTTGGAGAATCCTGAGTAAAACATTGAGGTGCATCCTCAACTTCACATGCTTCATCCAAAACTACCTTTTTTACGGAAGTGTTGGAACTACTAATATCGGATGCTCTTCGTTTCTTTGTCACAGCAACGGGATCCTCCTCCATCTCCACACTACATGCAGCAACAGCCAAACCATTTGAGTTGTCAGGGGGGATTTCATTATCTCCTAATGCTGAGATGTTGACTTCTTTAGGATAAGGAACTGGAGTAAAACCCTGAGTCTTCTTGTGCGAGGAAACAACAGGAAGCATCTGGGTATGAGGAGTTACTCTATTCTCTACTCCTGAAACCGGGCTAATATCCTTTTCACAGTCAGTGTCATTATGACCTGCTTCACCACACTTTACACAAGATAGTTTTGGACAAAACATTTCCACATGTCCAAATACTCCAGAGTTAAAACATGTTAACGAAGCTGAAGTTCCATACATTTGGTACTCATACTTGTTCAAAGTCACTTTGAATGAAATGTTTAGACCGGTGTCATCACCTCGATCGGGAAGAACCATATAAACCTGGCGTCGGAAACTCATCACATGTTTAATCCGTTCATCTCGAGCTCTTCGAGGAATCAGAGATTTTTGACACAACTGTTCCGTATCGTGACAGAATACACATCAGTTTGTCATTGGTTATAAACGGGGGTACATTTGATATAACAATTCTCATTGATGGGGTATCCATTGGCGAAGCCAACATAAAGAGACCAGTCTCTGTAGTTTATCCTGAACTTACAACATCGTGAACAATTTTTTCTTCAGACACAAGGACAACAATTTTCTAATTCATTTTCGATGCTGCCCTTACATTTTGATTCCCTATTATTTTCCCAACTGATAAAACAATGTCTTTGGTGGCAATTCCTTCAGGTGGAACGCACACCAATGCATACTTCCTCGTTAAATTATCAAATGCCTCAAACCGAGTGTGTGTATCCACCATATCAGCGGTTTATCTCCCCCTTTTGCTCGAGCTTTACAAAGCAAAAAGGGGGGGGGGGACTAAAAACACAAAAAAACAATCACTAAAAACGAAGGAAAATGCATTATAAGAAAAGAAAAAGGAAAAGAATGACCAAGTTTACAAGACCTCATCAAGCAAGTAGGCCACACCCAAATAGGCTGTCTGTCTCTCTCTGTCTCTCTCTCTCTCTCTCTCTCTCTCTCTCTCTCTCTCTCTCTCTCTCTCTCTCTCTCTCTCTCTCTCTCTCTCTCTCTCTCTCTCTCTCTCTCTCTCTCTCTCTCTCTCTCTCTCTCTCTCTCTCTCTCTCTCTCTCTCTCTCTCTCTCTCTCTCTCTCTCTCTCTCATACAAGGGATAGAGAAGACACAGACAACCCCCAAAATCACGTTGGAGAGAAAAAGAGGAAAGAGGGAGATAGAAGGGGGCATGAAAAAAGCACTAAGATCTCACCACAGCACAGAGCAGGAACCAACGGCGGCCATGACACCACGCCCAGAAACCAAACCACTGGAGAGAGGAGAGGGAGAGACTTTGACTTTTGTATCTTTTTATTATAAAAATAGAAAAGAAAGCCCCCAAATGGGAGTTACATTTTCATTTCAGAGAAAGAAAGAAAACCAAGAAAGAATTTCTGAAGAAAGGAAAGGATGGATCGGGTGGATTATATACGAAACATTTCACAAAAGGATAAACATTCCTCTCGGACTTTGCAAATAACTTCTTTTATACACCATTTTGATTCGAACTGTGGTTATCTTCCAGTTACTGAAAAGAAATCAAAATCCAATTTAACACGACTTATTACAAGGTTTTGGAACAAAAACAAAGCATCTTCATCATTTACTCCAACACCATCAAGTTTTCTTTTCCTTGACTTATATACTGCCATCTTTGCCTGAGCAAGCAGGAAATTGGCGAACACAGCATTGGAATTTTTGTGTGGGATATCCAATCCATAGATGAACACACAAGTGTTAAAAAACAAACCAAACCTCACAAAACAATTCCAAAGTAACATAAATAAAGGTGCCAACCGTTGGCATTCAACATCGATGTGAAAAAGGTTTTCAGATTTCTTACAAAAAGGACATTCATCTACAAGCAGATTTTAAAAACGGTGTAACAATTGATTAGAAGGACGGATACAGTGTACTAGTCTCCATTGTAGGTCGCCATGTCGTGGTGGTACAGGAGGGTGATAAAAACCTTTCCAGTTCGGAAAATAAGGGGGAGAACAAGGTAAGAGGTCTCTCCATCGAACCTTCTGCTGTGTTATTTGCCGTTGCGAAAGAAATTTTACACAACCCAAATAAAGGTCTTTTTGTTTGGGAAGGCCATTGAAGCCCACGTTAAAAGGGGGACAAGGAAGAGGGCTGGCAAGAGAAAACGCACATACGAGTCAAGGGAAGGTAAAGAGAGAAGGTATTCGATGTGCATTTTGTTCATTGCTTTGGTGGTCCTGCTCCCAAGCAGGTGCAAGCCGTGTGTATGTCCAAAGCACACTACATAATATGCGTGCCACGATTCGAGAGGATCGCACACCGACCAGACTTGCCAATGCATCAGCTCCGATCCAGCTGCCGTTTGGGCTGAGAAGATCTGCGACAGATTTAATGCCCTTGTCAGTAAAGCATTGAATAAAACACCAATCAGCAGGCATATCATGGAAAAGGGAGTTGTAGAACAAAGGTTCTTCCAGAAACATCTGTTTCGTGTAAGAATGTGTAGCTCTTCTTATTGTCAGAGCTTGCCATGCATTTAGCATGTTCTGATAGAAACCAGAGAGGGGGGATGTGTCGATTTTGGAAAGGTCCATCAGGAAAAGAGAGTGGTCATAGCCTAGCTTTATGTCGTCATAGCCTATCGGCAACCTTTATGTCGACCAGGCCTTGTCCTCCATCGGTCAGTGGTAAACTGAGGACCCCAGGTCGCAGCCAGTGTTTTCTGTCCCAGAAAAAGGACACGAAGCACTTCTGGAGCTGTTGAAGCAACACTGCTGGAGGATGCAGCACGAAGAACCTGTGCCATAAGGTGGAGGCCAGTGTGTTGATGACCGAGACCCTTCCACGATATGACAGTTGTTTGATCAGACCTTTCCATTTTTGCAGTTTACCCTCAACAAACTCAAGCAGACCAGCCCAATTTTTTGCGACTGTGGTATTATTACCTAAGAACACTCCAAGGTATTTCACACCATCATTGGCCTATGACAGTGGAGCAGGAAGTCTTGGCGCTAAGTAGCACAACGGACCGAGCCAAAGGACGCTCGTTTTGTTCCAATTTACTTTGGCTGAAGAAGCCTTTTCAAATAAGGACAAACAATAACGAACGATAAATGACGTTAACGTTAACGTCATTGATATCTTGTACGAATACACATTCATCATCGGCATATGCCAGTACCTTGATGGGCCGTTCAAGCTGGGACAAACTAACCCCTGTAAGTCGACAACGCAAAGAAACCAGTAGGGGTTCGATGGAGAAAGCATAAAGCAACCTGGAAAGAGGGCAACCTTGTCTAATTCCCTTGTTAATAGACAAAGGTGCAACAAGTTCATTGTTTATCTTAAGCACGCTATAAATATTGTTATATAGTATTTTAATATAGCCTGGTGTTGGTGCAGTGGTTAGGGCAGCGGCTTGGGATCCAAAATGTCCTGAGTTCAATCCCCGTTGAGCCACTGAATTAATACACCAGGGGGTTCACTCAGCCTGTCATCCTTCCGAGGTCGGCGAAATGAGTACCAGTGCACTGGGCCGGTGTAAACCCTGGATAAAATAGGTGTACCATATCCCTGTGTCGTAAGAGGCGACCAGGGTTGCGTCAGGAAGGGCATCCGGCGTAAAACATGTGCCAAATCACTATGCGGATCATACGGATGATCCGCTGTGGCGACCCCGAACGCGACCAGCCGAAAGAAGAAGAAGAAGAGTATTTTAATATAAGAGATGAAGGTCGAATCAAGTCCAAACCGCTCAAGTACTTCGAAAAGGTACCGATGGTCAACACGGTCAAAGGCTTTCTCCTGATCAAGGAGAAGTCCTAAATCTTTAGGGTTTTCCTTACACAGTTCAATGATGTCTCTCACAAGGGAGATGTTGTCATCGATGGAACGTTTTGGGACACAGTAACATTGGTCCTCTTTCAACAACGAGGATAAATAAGGAGTAAGTCACTATGCCAGGGCTTTTGAAAATATCTTATAGTCCGTACATAACAGGGAGATAGGACGCCAATTTTCAATACTCAGCATGTCTCCCTTTTTTGGGATGAGGGTAAGAAGAGCTCGTCGGCAACTCTGAGGTAGCTTACCAAGCTGGCAGCTTGCGTTCAAGGTGTTAATGAGTTCTGGACCCAATAAGTGCCAAAACTTATTGTAAAATTCTGTTGTAAGTCCATCCAATCTAGGTGCTTTCCCAATGGCAAGGCCGTGCAGGGCAGTGCCAAGTTCCTCCAAAGTAATGGGTCTTTCCAGTTGGGAACGCCCATCTTCACACAACACTGGCAGGCCTACGGAGATAGAGGCGACACTAACAGGATTTATTTGTTCCATTGAATATATTTTCGAAAAATATTTCTTCACGAAAAGTTTGATTTCTGATTGTGTAATGGTAATGGATGAATCTGCTAATCGCAGCTGAGAAAGCTGTTTACGAGGAAGACTTTTCTCTCAGGAAAAGAAGTACTTGGTTGGTACATCTGCCTCATTCAGGTGTCGCACCCTCATCCGAGCAAAGGCACCGCGTGCATTCTTCTCGGTTATTTCCTTTAATAAGGACTGTTTCTCAGTTAAGGATTTTTGTATGTTGCTATTATTTTGTCCGATGACCCGTTGGAGTTGTAAAATCTCTAATTGTAATATTTTCTTTACTTCATGGTCAACCCTTGTTGAGAAAAAAACGATAATGTTGACAGAACCCTTTAATTTGGGTTTTTACTAAATCCCACCATATCAACGGGTTAACGGAACAGCTTAACTTCTGTTCTAAGAGAGCCGTCCAGAAGGATTCAAAGGCCTGAATGAAGTTGAGGTTTTCCAGTAAACTGTTATTGAATTTCCAATGAGAGTTCCCTGGACATGGTTTAGAGAGTTGAATAAAGACTCGAGCAAAGCACTGGTCAGAGAAACCAGAAGGCACGATATCGGATTTATAAACTCCATGTAATAAATGAGAATTTACATAGATGCGATCAAGCCTCGCAAGTGAGACGTGGTTGTTTAAACAACGACACCATGTATAAGACCGATCAGAAGGGTGCTGCACGCACCAAATATCATGAAGATTATATTTCGCAATGATGTTTGCAAAAAGTTTTGTGGTACATGGTTGGGGTTCCAGCCAGTTCCGGTCAAATGAAGCATGAACAGTTCAGTTAACATCGCCACCAATGATGAGACAACTCTGCAAATCCAGTGTTTGCAGGAATTTTCTCAGTTCGGCAAAAAAGGAGATCCGCTCGTCATTTTTGCTTGGAGCGTACACATTGAGAATTGTGAGCTTGACCTGATTGATAGAGAAGGTCACGGAGGCAAGGTGTCCATCAATAATACTCATAAATTTAAGGCAGGACGGATGGAAATGTTTCCCTAAGACAAACATGATGCCTGCCTTCAACGTGGAGTTGTTACTGAAGAAACATTCCTTGTCCATAAATAGTTGCCACTGAGCCTGAACAGACCGGACAGCATGGGTCTCTTGTAACAAAGCTATGTCAAGACCGTTGACCTCTACTAACTGTTTTATTTGGATCTTGCGGAGCGGACTCCCACCACCATTAACATTTATCCTTCCAATCTTGAAACTGGCCATGAGAAAAATAGTAGTTCTAAGAATAAGATCAGAAGCGGGATAATTGATTTGGATCCCTTTTCACATTGGCAATCAGTTTTTTTAAGCAGTGACAGTGTGTCTGGTGGAAACCCAATAAGTCAGGCTTACATACGATAACATGAGCACACTCAAGGAAGGACGGAAGATCTGGAAAGTATTCTGTCAAGTTTATATTGCGTTTCCTGTATGTATTTTGTAAGAAGAGTCTCATTTGTTCAGGAAGGGGGGGGGGGGTAGGACCTTGACCGGTCAGCTTCTCCACCGTTTCCACCTGACTGTTCCTGTTTGCTTCCTCCAGGTCAGATTCGTCAGAGTCGATTTTAGTTTCCGAGTCACACAAGCGTGAACTGTACTACATATCGATACTGTCGTCAGTATTGACACACGGATCTGTACTGGTTACCAGGTCTATGTGCTCTTCCATTGTGGGAACACCTCCTGGTGAAGTAACAGAAATCGGGGGATTTGATGAAATAGAAACACCATCAGCGGATGTAGCGATATCGCTTCCCTCGACCGGAACGGTGTTATCGACCTCCAACGGTGTGGAGGTTTACAGTACTTTGGGGGGCAGGGGTGGGGTCTCTCATAAAACATCCATTTTAACATTTCCTGTGTTTCCAACTTCACCACGTGATGGACTGGGAGCAGTAACAGGGTTAACATTCGTTTCACTATTTCCTGCTGACAAGGATTCAGGGTTAACATTTACCAAAGTGACAGCAGGTTCATCACTAGTGGTCTGTGTATCACCGTCAATGGACTTTCCAATAGGAGAGTTTTTAACGAGTGAAACAGTTTCGTTTACTGTGATAACAGGTAAAGCGGTCTCTGGAAGGGAGACGTCGATGTCCTCACCGGCAAGTGGGGTAAACTTGTTGGTCGTAGGTACCGGGGTCCGGGTCCATTCAGGGTCCATTCAGGGTAGGCCTTGTAGAGTGACGTTAGTCATAATTGCAGGAACATTACCGACAGATTCCTCGTTTGTAAATGCTCCCTTCTTCTGGGTTAAAGGACCATCAGGTAAAGTTTTTCTCTTCCTTGATGGAACGACGGTGAAACGATCCCAAACATTCGTTTTGCTGTTGAGACTATCAGACTGGGAGGCCTGGGCCTTATTACCAGACACGGGATTCGCTTCCCTCACAGTCGAGGAAGAAGAAGAAGAAGACGTCTCCTTGTTGACGATGTTTGTTTCATCGTTTGACGAAGTCGCCTTTGGGCAAGATCGTTTCATGTGTCCGAAATTACCACATTCGAAACATTTCAGGGTGTCAGTGGTTACGTAGACTCGGTTATCATGATTATCAATTTTGAGTTTTAAAACGATGTTCAAGGTTCTTTCAGCGTTAGAGGGAGGAAGCACCACACAAGCTTGTCTCCGAAAATACACCACATGCTTCGTCTGATCGTCCTGGCTCCGTAAAGGTAACATGGTGATCTGAGAAACCACAGAACCATAACGAAGATAGTTCGCAGATCAACGTCTGATTCTTCAGGAAAGGAGGAGAGTTCGAGATAATGACCTTCACGGTCGGAGTGTCCAGAGGGGAGACGAGCACGAAATGTCCGTCATCTGTTGATGGTCCGGTCGATACGATTTCGTGAACCAGTTCTGTCTCAGAACTGTCTATGGTTTTTGTGAACATTCAAGGGTCAGAATAACTCGAATGAAACAAACCGTCATGAAGATAATTCGGGGAAGTAGTCACGGTTCATCCATAATGAGTTCCAGGAATCAACAGGTTAATTGGTGAGAGGTTCTCCCGAGTTTCACTCATTTTCAAAGAGAGAGTGGAACAGCACCTGTTGTGAAACACAGACGTTCATGTTTCTATGTACTGTATATGATCCTCACCTGAGTGAACACAGGTATCAAAATGAGGTAAATTTATAGGTGTGAGGAAGGATGGTTTCAGTTCGGAACATTCTTGAGATTCAAATATCCCATCTGGTGCAAACACGATCAACTTCACGAATAAATTACAATTTTGATAAAATATCAGAATGGGACACTGAGTCTCTGATATGCACACTGAAAGTGAGGATTAAATGGAGTTGTCACGTCTATATTTAGGTTGTCGCCATGAAACATCCAAAGGTGTGTCCAAAATATACACACACAAACACAAACACACACACACACACACACACACACACACACACACACACACACACACACACACACACACAGTCCAGGCTCGTGGAAGAGCGGGAACAAAGAACGGACCACGATGCAACAGAACAGAAGGAACACCAGGAAAAGAATGGGGGAAAATCAATAGTTGGGTTTGTGTATCGGTAGCTTGACTAAATCTTGTAAGAGAGTCGAGGCCTTGTGTGTCAGTAATCTGATTAAACTCCCTGCATGTCGATGTTGAAGTGGATGGAGACATGAAGTTAATTTCCCTGCTTGCTGTGAGTCGTGTTGGTGCACAGAAGATAAATAATTTGATGAGAAGTTATTTTAATCTTGTGATCCATGGAGGGAACAAACCCCGAGCAGACAGCGAAATAGCAACAAAGTGAAGGAATGCGAGACTAAAGTGAGGGAAAGTGAAACCAAACAAGCTTGGAATATGTTCATGAGTGAATTAATGGATCGATGGAAATTCTTCATTCCCTTATTTAGCTTCAAAGGGATGAGGAAAAGAGAGAAATTATTGAGACTCATGAACTTCCTGTTATCTCCACTGGTACTCACCCGATGTTGACCTTTTGTACAATTTATTTATTTTTGGTCAGTAACTGTCCTTTTGAACTTGAGGAGCGGATGGAGTTGCTGCTCTCCCTTCTCGCTGTACCCACTTGCGAGTTGAGGATGAGAATGAGGGATCCCTTAGATATCTCCAGGCAGGTAATTTGTCCAGGATGTTAAACCGATGATCGCTCTGTCTTGGCAACCACAGATGGGATGTTGCAGGGAAACATGATCAATGGGGGCAAGGTGATGGTGGACAGATCTCTTGATCTCTCCTGTTGTTTTACATAACAGCTCGGTGGACTGAGCACCTGGGAACAGGTTTTGACACAGTTCCCCTCAGCTTGTTGTGGATATTCCAAAAGACTTCAGGTCATTTACACAGAAATATCTGAATCTCAACCTTGGTATTCCAACTCACTGAGGAGCATCTCCCAGCCCACCACACAGCACACCTCTCGGTATCCGTCCATCATCCATCCGGCTTCCCTGACCAAGCCATTGTAACTGTCTTTTATCAATAATTGTGAATAACGACTGCATCTTGACTCGTTTCAGAACTTCATCATTGATGATCTTATCTTTCCATTCCACTCCAAGATCCTTATTGAGGCAACACATGTGATATGAGTTTATTCATATTTCCTGTCATACATATGGTATGCAGAGCATTCACTGCCTTATCAAAGAGTGTTTATGATGCAAGCACAGCGGACAGCCATCTTGGCCAGAATGTTCAGTTTGCGATTGAACCAAGCACGATCAGTGAAGCGACTGGAAGTAATAGCTTTCGTAGCCTGTTCCATTACATCATGGATGGATAGTTGCCTGTTCCATTACATCATGGATGTTGAGCTTTACATCAAGCTGTGGAAGCCAGGTAGCACACCTGTACGTGACTCAAGTATGTTAGGGTTAGGGTTAGGGTTAGGATGAATCATTTATTTAGATCTCGGGAAACTGGTCAGATCCTTGTAGCATGACAAAATACTTTTTCAAGCTTTTGGTAACCTTGAGAATCCCTGCAGGTAATGAAAAATTATCACACAATAGTTGGAGTTCAGCCTCACCATTAGCAATCAAGACTACGTCATCAACGGAAAGAATTTCCTGCATTTTCCACTGGTGTGCTTTGGTCTTGGCATGCATCCACTTTGAGGTTAACAAAACCACAATGTAATCTGAGAAAGGAACAGCACACA
Organism: Eptatretus burgeri; assembly: GCF_056783735.1. Taxonomy (NCBI): domain Eukaryota; kingdom Metazoa; phylum Chordata; class Myxini; order Myxiniformes; family Myxinidae; genus Eptatretus; species Eptatretus burgeri. The sequence continues at coordinate 63,938 of NW_028222110.1, forward strand.
ATGCTTCTCTTCATGTAAAGATATTTGTACGAGTACTGTAATGAGAAAAAGATTCCAAAGAGTGCTGGGGAAATGAGGCATCCCTGTTTCACACCCCTCTTTATTTGTAAACTCTCTTACCTGACACCATCTGGTTGAACCACAGCCTGATTTCGATTCCAACCAATTACGGCTGGAAATTGAAGTTTATTCCATCAAGTTCTTGAACAAAACGCTGAGAATAACATTGATTTGGAACCTTTGTGACGATCAGAACGAGTCCATCGAACCCCGATCTGTCTGGTCATATGATCAAGGGCACAATGACATCGTTGTGTGTTCGATTGTTCCTCAGTGTTGTCATGGTGATAGTATGATTGTGTGACAGTTTTTGATGACTTCTGTGCTTTGCTTATTCTGTTCTTTCATTGTTGTGGATGCCAATCGCCATTTTTGTGTTGATTAAAGCCGACTGAAAGGTCCACTTGTTTACTTCTGCTTCAGAACGTACAGTACCTGTGCAGGTGTGTGCTCCATGAGCAGGTGGCTTGCTGTCACACTGTGCATGTTGGGGAGGGTTTTCTTGTTTGTAGATCTTTTCGGATTAGGATTGAAAATAGAAGTACAAAGAGACATGTGACATGAACTTTTCAATAACATGAGTCTACATTAAACAAGGGTTTGTCTGTGAACATTTCATTAGTTGTGTTGTTTTGAATCCGACTTCGGAGGACATTTTCACGAACATCAAGAACTTCTTTTAACCGCTTGCTCCACTTTCTGAGTGCTGAGACGAGTGGCTTGCAAAGTGGTTGATACGGAACGACTGGATTGGAAAGCGATAGCAAGCCGCTTGCGAAGGGAACACACCTGCACAGGTACTACCGAAACTGGTGACGTGACAAAAGAGAAACGTTCACAGCTGTCTTCCTTGCAGTGAAGAAGAGGAAGCATTTCACAAGAATTTCCTCCTCGGGTGTTTAAAATTATTTTTCCATTTTTATCTCACCTGGACTTTTGTCAGGTGAGATCACGTGATCAAGCAGTGTCCTCAGGTGAGTGAGTGAGTGAACACTTCAGTCATTATCACTTGAACCAAACACACAATTTTGATTAAACTTGGCCACAAGCTTCACATGTGATGTCGAAGGAAGGTTTATCAACCGCATCACAATCTGCGCTCATTATGACGTCTACGGAGGTGGGGAGGTTGACCCCCCAAAATAGGTATTTGCTCTTCTCTCTTGAACGACACACGATTTCGATGAAACCACCACAACCTTCATCACTTGTGATGTAACAAAGTTTGTTCACCGGATAAAAAAAATCAGGGTCTGTGGGGGTCTGTTGGGCGGGGGGGGGAGGGTGAGTGATTGTTCCTCCTGATCCAGGTGAGCTGATCAGGACTCAGTCCTATTTTTGATTCACAAATCAAAGTGGGATTTCATCTGAAACAACATAATCCCAAATATATAAAGGGGAAATACAAGTATCTCTTCAGGTGTAGAAACATTGATATTAGGTCATTATGTTACCTGAGCAAGGTGTGATGGGTGAGATAAGAAAGAGGTGAGACCGGATTTAATGTAATAAATACCGAGGAGCTGATACTCTCGATTCCCTCCCTTTCGGGCGGGATGAGGAATAGATCTGTGTGAGATGAAATCGAAATGTTGAACAGTTTTTGAACTACAACATACATAAGCTATATAACTGAAATGGTTGCCATGGAAACATAATTCAGCCAATCACAGTGGTGATTTAATCAGGTTGAGATGATGTCATGAGGAATACACATCTACAATATGAAAGCTCAATGTTCAACGGTTTTTGAAATACCGTGAACACAAAAGTACATGGACGGATGATCGATCTCCATAGCTCAGAGACGAGTGCACACACCTCACACCTGTCCTGCCAACCTGGGTTTCCCTTCTCTCAAGACTGCAAGGATAGTTGTGTAATTTATATTCACGGGAGGTCACACAGGTAGCAAACTTTCCTTTCAGCTTTACAATCTGTGTTCCATGACGAAACAGGAAACAAAATTCCGGATTGGTTCGTCACAAATAGGATTTTGTTTTTGTAAAGTTTGCAGTCCCTCACGTGGACGTTAAGCTGGTTGTCCCATCTCCTAGCATTAATCGGTGAACGTTAAACACCTCATGATGTATTTCACGAAGAGGATGTGAGATAAATCACCAGCAATCTGAACAAACTCCAAATTCCCGCACAAATCTCAATCAATCGAAGATCAAACCTGGCCATCCGATTCGTGAAAGACTTGTGTCAAACACTTTACCCAAACAGTCAATAATGTCGGAATAATATGGATCGTTAAGGAAGTTTATGACGTCATATACGAACCAAAGGTGAAGTACAAAGTCTCACAGAATGAACTGGAGGGGGAGCACTCGGGAGAGTGCAAAACCTCCGCCACCAATACTGCTGGGTCACTCAAGTGAACCTTATATCTTATTCATTAAATATGATGTCAACAGTGCGAAGAGTGAAAGTTCTTTTCTCCAACATTTTTTTTTTTGGGGGGGGGGGTTGGAAATCACTTAAAACATGTAGAAATGCAAAAAAAAAAAATCTTTTTGGGGGGGGTAACAATTTTTTTTGGGGGGGGGGTTGGAAATCACTTCAAACATGTAAAAATGCAAAAAAAAATAATTTTTCTCGATTTTTTTGGAGGGGGTTGGAAATCACTGAAAACATGTAGAAATGCAAACAAAAAAAACATTCTCCAACAATTTTTTTTTGGACTGGGGGTAACAATTACTGGGGGTAACGGTAACCACTTCCGGTTCCGGTTTTGAGCAGCGAGAGGTCTCCTTTGGGGCTCCCTGCTGACGTTCTCAAAGCTAAGTTTCCGGTTGTTATTTGTCCCGTTTTAACTGTTTAATTTTCTCACCTACATGTTACTGTGTGTTGCTAGTTCGGTTTTGTTTCAAAAATCGTGCTATTTTGTGAGTATTTTTGTCGACGTTCTTACCTGTGCTTGAGGCCTAGGCGTAGGCTTGAGGCCTACCGGTTCCACTCGGTGTTCGATCGTTTTTATTTATTTATTTATTTTTTCTCCCCATTACCTTCATTTTCTATCCTCCCCATTACCTTCAATTTTGATCCTCCCCACTTTCCAAACATCCCCCATTCTCCCAACTAATCTCTTTATCTCAAAAAAAATAAAATAAAAAAAAACCTAAAACAACAACACGCTCACCTTCTCCCGATTCTGCTTCTTCTTCCTCTTAACTTCCTCCTCGTCTTCTTCCTCGATTTTTTTTTTTTTTTTACACTTCCATGACCTAATCTGTTGAACTCTCTCATATATTAATATTAACAACAACAACAAAAATATATATATATATATATATATACCCAACAACAACACGCTCACCTTCTCCCGATTCTGCTTCTTCTTCTTCCTCTAAACTTCCTCCTCGTCTTCTTCCTCGATTTTTTTTTTTTTACACTTCCATGACCTAATCTGTGAAACTCTCTCATACATTATTTGTAACAACAAAAACGATCTTATAATGCTTCATCTTCATCTCTCACACATGTGGTACTCTTTACTGTTTCACAATGCACTACTCTTCTGCTATTTTAACAGACTGCTCTCATTTCGAGCTCTCCTTCATTCCTTGCCTAAAAAATCCAACTATTACAGCGCTTCTTCTCTCCATGCTCTGAATTCGCCTTCATTGCATCCATCAAGAATTGTGTAAAATCGCATCTCTGACCTAAAACTTTTAAAAACCACAGTTTGCCATGGATGCTCGCTTTCCATCAACCATTCTTTTTTTCCAACTTCAGTGCCAACTCACCCCCCTCACTCTCACTCTCAAAGCAACCATCCCACTCTTCTCCCTCCAAGCCTCCCTCTCACCTCTCTCAAAAATCCCCCCCTCACCTTTCATCCCCTCACTCTTCCTTCTCAAAGTTGCCCCCCCTCTCATCCACCAAGCTGCCTCCCTCCACTGCCCTCTCACCTCCATCTCTTCACTCCACCTCCTCAAATCCTCAACTGCCTTCTTCCCCCTCTCTTGTCCCCCCTCTCCCCCAGCACCACAGAGCCTTTTCTCCTCCTCATTCGGCCCCCTCCCCTCGCTGTTCTGCAATACCCCACACTCCTTCAGCAACCCTCCTTACCTGCCCCCTCGTCCCTTGTCTACCCTCCCCTCCCCCTCCACCTCCTGCACCCAAAGCCTCCTCCCCTTCCTCTTCATTAAAAGTGTGGACCTCAAATATCCGGGGCCTTCGCTCAAACCTTTCAGATCTTTCCATACAGGTTGCCACTGACAAACCAGACATTATCTGCCTAACAGAAACTTTCCTCTCCCAAGACGTGTCTGACTCCCAAGTATCTCTCCCTGGCTACTCCCTCTTACGGTATGACAGACCTGAGCCTCGTCCTGGTGGAGGTGTTGCTCTCTTCATCAAAGACTCTATTCCTCACTCTCCATGCACTGCTCTCACTCCCCCACACCCCCAGGAATACCTCTGGCTTCGGCTTCCCCTCCACTCCCACCTCATGTTTATATGTGTACTGTACCGTCCACCGAACAGTGATGACTCCATCTACACCTCACTATCCGAAAACATGGACCATCTTCTATCTTCTCATCCAAACTCTCTCTTCCTCTTATGTGGTGACTTCAATTGTCATCACGCCAGTTGGCTAGGTGTGGGTACCTCTCTCACCTGCCATGGCACCTCAGCAAAAGCTTTCTGCGACTCATTGGGACTGACTCAATCGGTCAACTTCCCGACCCGGATCTCAACCAATGGTACTCCATTTCTTCTGGATCTGATTTTGACAAATTTCCCTGACAATATCTGCTGCTCTTCCTTCGCTCCAATTGGTTCTTCTGACCATGTCCTTGTTAAAGTGGACATCTCTCTGGCTGTTATCAGAGAACCACCTCACCGCCGTCGAGCCTGGCATTTCACTCAAGCCGACTGGCAGGGTCTCCGAGCAGCCATCAAACTTACAGACTGGTCTCCTATCACTACTTTCTCAAACATCAACTCATCCTGGGAATTCTTTCAAAGAAACTTGCTCTCCCTCATGCACAGATTTATCCCCTCTCGTGTTCAGTTGTCTTACCCTTCCTCCCGCCCTTGGTTTACTGAAGCTTGTGGCGAGGCAGTTGTCCTGAAACAACTTGCCTTTGCCTCATGGAAAGCAAACCCAACTGAGGGCAATCTCAGTTCTTTCCACAAAGCTCGGAACAAGTGTGTATCTACCCTCAGGAGAGCCAGAAAACAACATCTTTCTCATCTCAAGTCTGAACTCTCAAACCTCTCTCCCTCCTCAAAATCCTGGTGGCGTTTAATCAAATCTGTTTCTGGTGTATGTTCCCCCTCCATCCCCTCCCTTACCTCAAATGGCCGCACTGCTGATTCCACACGTGATAAAGCTGAATGTCTAAACTCGGTGTTTGCAGCTAAATCTTGTGTCCTAAACCCATCACTATCTCTACCCACTTTACCCAGTCGCACCCAACTGTCCCTGGACTCTGTATCCTTTTCTCCTGACAAGGTGGAGAGCTTGCTTTCAAACCTCGAGTCAGATTCTGCAACCGGTCCAGACGGCATCAGCCCACGTGTCCTCAAAGCCTGCTCTTCTGCTCTTGCTCACCCTCTCTCTGTTCTATTCACCCTCTCATTTGCCCAAGGTCATCTGCCATCTGCTTGGAAATCTGCTAACATCACTGCCCTGCATAAAAAAGGTGCAAAAACAGATCCCTATAACTACAGACCAATCAGCCTTCTCCCAATCATCAGCAAGGTGATGGAATCCATCATCGCCTCAGATATGAAATCCTTCCTCTTCTCCAATGGCTTGATTTCCAATCATCAATTTGGTTTCAGACCAGGTCACTCTACCCTGGATATGCTGCTTCTGCTCTCCCATCAATGGATGGAGGTCCTCAATGCCAGACAGGAAATCCGAGCCGTATCCCTGGACATATCACGTGCTTTTGACACAGTCTGGCACCCTGCCCTACTCACCAAACTCTCTTCCCATGGTATTCAAGGCCATCTCCACTCATGGCTCGCAGACTTCCTCTCCTGTCGCAGTCAACGTGTGGCCCTAAATGGTGTTCTTTCATCCCCTCTTCCTGTGCAGGCTGGAGTTCCTCAAGGTAGCGTTCTGGGCCCTGTTCTTTTTCTGGTTTTCATCAATGATCTCTCGGACTCTCTGGAAAATCCTCTATTTATCTTTGCCGACGACTCCACCCTCTGCCGTACCATCTGTCATCCCTCAGACCGGCAAGCAGCAGCTTCTTCACTCACTGCAGATCTGGATAAAATCACAAACTGGTCCAACACGTGGAACATGTCTTTCAATCCAGACAAATCTCACACTCTCACTATGTCTCTTCGAAAGGACCGTTTACAAAACCCCCCCATCCACTTTCTCAACAATCCTCTGGAAGAAGTCTTTTCTTTCAAGCTTCTAGGTCTCACTATCTGCCATGACCTTTCCTGGGAAAGTCACATTTCCAACCTCGCCTCAAAAGCCAGTCGCCGACTGGGAATCCTCCGTCGTGCTAAGTCCTTCCTCGGCCCTCTTGAGCTCCTGACCACTTACAAAGCTTTTATCCGTAGCCTGATGGAGTACTGCTCTCCCCTCTGGGCTGGTGCTCCTGCCTCCCACCTTTCTCGGCTTCACGCTGTCGAAACCAGGGCATTTAAGATCATCGGCATCTCCCGCAATGAAGCTGAGTCTTTGGGCCTCTCACTCAATCACCGCAGGTTGGTCGGTGGTCTTTCTGTCTTCTACCGACTCCTCTCCAGCCTTGCCCCCCTGCTCTCTCTGCGATTTGTCCCCACCACATTTCCACAGGGCGCTCAAGGTCCGCCAACAACCCCCTTCTGGTAAAACTACCAAAATCACGAATCACTGCTCATCTTCACTCTTTCATTCCTCTTTTTTCCCGCCTTTGGAATAAACTTCCTCACTCTATTCTTTCCCATTCTTCCCTCCAGGCTTTCAAAACAGCTGTTCACCACCACCTCTTATCTTCCCCCATCCAAATCCTCGATCTTTTCTACCCCCGATAATCCACCCAAGCCCACTTCCTTCATTTCTCCTACTTTCCTTCCTGAAAGTCCCTGAAATGTCCATCTTCTCTTCGCCATGTTCCCCGTCCCATCCCCATCCCTCTCCCTTCCACAGTTCACCTAATGTGTCTGTTCCCCACTGTTTTGTCCCTTCCACTCCCGCCCCTCTTGTCTCATGCCTCCTTGCTGTGAGTTGTGTGTTAGCTCTCATACGAGCCTCGACCAAGGTATACAAAAAAAGATTAAAAAAAATTTTTTTTGGGGGGGGGGGTTGGAAATCACTTAAAACATGTAGAAATGCAAAAAAAAAATTTTTCTCGAACAATTTTTGTTTTGGGGGGGGGTTGGAAATCACTTAAAACATGTAGAAATGCAAAAATAAAAAAATTCTCCAACAATTTTTTTTTGGACTGGGGGTGACAATTTTTTTGGGGGGGGTTGGAAATCACTTAAAACATGTAGAAATGCAAAAAAAAAAATTCTCTCAAATTTTTTCTTTTGGGGGGGGTCGAAGTCCAAAATTTAATGGCATGATCCTTGGACCATACCTCACCCCCCCCCCCCACCAAGTTTCGTCGAAATCCGTCGAGGAGTTTTTCCGTAATACTGTTCACAAACAAACAAAGACAGGGGTGAAAACAGTAACCTCCATCCATCTTCGAAGATGGCGGAGGTTAACAAGTCGGTGTGTTTATCACACAATGGTCGGGTTGTCGGCGACAACACTGTCTGCCCAACCAGGTTACCTGGTGAGGAAGGTGTGTGGATATGGATACCCAGCAGGATGGAAAACAAAACCTGTCAAAGAGCCGGAGGAGCTCCTTGTGAGCCAATAGCCATCCATATCTCATGTCCCACTGCGTCTGCAGCCGTCCTCCTGCAGTTGGGTGACTTTTTTTAGAAGGTTGGTGGCAGGATTTGCACTCCAGCCACCGTAAAACCCTTCACTCCGGAAAACCCACAAACACAACTTCTTCTTCTTCTTCCTCTTTCGGCTGCTCCCGTTAGGGGTCGCCACAGCGGATCATCCGTATGATCCGCATCGTGATTTGGCACATGTTTTACGCCGGATGCCCTTCCTGACGCAACCCTGGTCGCCTCTTACGACACAGGGATATGGTACACCTATTTTAACCAGGGTATATACCGGCCCAGTATACTGGTACTCATTTCGCCGACCTCGGAAGGATGACAGGCTGAGTCAACCCCCTGGTGTGTTAATTCAGTGGCCCAACGGGGCTTGAACTCAGGACCTTTTGGATTCCAAGCCGCTGCCCTAACCACTGCGCCAACACCAGGCTCCTAAAACCCACAAACACAACCAAAACTGAAAACCCACTCTGTGGGAGTAGCTCCTCTGCTGCTGCCATTCACAGGGAAGCTCACAGGATGAGAGGATTGGGGCAAAGTCTTCGGGACCCCCATTCCTTGATGATAGGAGGAAAAGCAAGGGGTAAACTCTCAGGGTCAGATTACAGTGGTGGGTGTCAGGGTGGTGCTGACGGTTAACCTGGCGAGGTCGCTTTGGGTGGGTGCCTGGAATGTCTTCTCACAAAGAGAGGATGATCACCTGTCTCTTAATATCTGAGCTTCAGCGTTTGAACATCAGTATTGCAGCACTCTCTGAAGTTTGGAGAAGGAGGAATCAGAAGGAACCTGAACAAGTAAAAAGCAAAGATGAAGTCATCAGGAGGAACCAGGATAGGATTCACATTTCAGCTGCGACTCCTCCACCCTCATTCTCCACAGCACAAGGTCCATCCATCCATGCATCCACACGGACAGATAAATGGAGTATTACCGTGTGATTGAAACCCCGATCCACACCCAGTTAAACCCCGTTTATAATGTGAGTCCCAACATTTCTGATCGATTCCTTGAGTGAAGTGGATCAAGTTGTAAAGACCATTGTTGGATCCCTGGTTTAAACGTGTACACCGGACAATGGGTGACGTGACATGTGGAGTTTGATTCCCTGTCCTGTGATGGACAAGGATTTGTTTTCACGAATCCCCCTCTCGGGTCCCTTTCATCCACTTATACTTGTTTACAAGATGGACGATGTCAGTTTGATTCTCTCCCAACCGAGACCAACTTCTGATTAGAAATACCTCCTTCGTTGTTGACCTTGGGCATATGTTGACCTCAAAAATAATTGGTGGTTTCATTCAGCGATCTGAAATATAAATCCTCTTGAAATTTCAAGTCAATCAGATGATAATTGAGGATTTTAGAAATACCTCCAAAGTTGTTGACCTTTTGCCCTCAAAAACAATTGGTTTCTTCCTCATGACAAACTCCACCACGTGGTGAAGCTTCATGACGATCGGTTTAAAATTGTGACCTGTAGTTGAGACAAACAATAACAGAATCGATGAATCAATTAATAACAGAGAGGGGAGAAAACATCACGTCCTTCACCTTCCGTGGAGCAGGTGGAAAGTAAATGTTCAATCAACACACGAACAGTTCAACATCACGAGCTCCACTGGTAGTGAGTGTAAACATCGGTATGTAATATTATGGAGGGGGGGGGGGTGAATTATTTTAATTAAAACCTCTCCGTGTGAACAGCGTGGATGTTATTATTACAATACATTGAACTACAACTACGACGACTACTACGACTAATAATAAATTCAAGTTAAAAAGTTAACTTTGAATGAAACACAGTGGAGAAGAAGAAGAAGAATAATAATCCGTGTTGTTTGGTGATCAGAGTGAAGAGTTGGGGTTAAAGTTCATTTCACATCAAATTTGATAAACAATGAACTTATCTAATTATATAATCTTTATTATATATATAGATATTAATCAGTAATCACATCATCATGTACAAGTAAATTATTTTATTAATTTGAACCCAAAATAACCTTCATTTTGTAAGTTTCATGAAATAAACTTTCATCACGAACTGAACGGAATGATTAGAGAAACCGGACGGAGTCACCAACGGGGGGATGAACCCCAATAGCGGGTTTAACGGGTTTAACGGGGTCCATGAAGTTCCCCCTGAACACGTGCAGGACCCGCGAGTCCCCGAAACACGTCAACTCTCCCGCCTCGCAATCCAAGAAGAACCCAAACCGTTCAGGATCCCCCGACACGGACAGGGGGGTCCGCTGGTTGTTGTGGAGTGTGTAGTATTTATTATTATATTTAGATAAACACCAAGACTGGGGATTCCCTCCCAACCAACACTCCCTCCCTCCCCCTTTCCTCCTCATGGAGTTTAAACAAATTCCGATTCTGCACAAACGACTCGAACTCACATCAACCTCCCAGTAGTGACGGCCCGACGAGAAACTCTCACGGGAAACAACTTGTGGGAAACAATCAAACCGATCAGGATGTTCTGGGTAAGGTTGTTCGGTCACGGTTAGAGTCGCCATCCTGAGGTCCAGGGAGATCTTGATCCCACGATGTGCAGAGTTTGGGTCCAGACTCGGGGTCCGTCCATCTGTGGACACGAGACGGGGTCATGGACATTGTTTGTCCGGACACATGAATCTATTTATAACCTTTGAGAATCACATTTATCAACAAAAAACATTTTATTATAACAATTATTATTATTTCTTTATTTACTTCACCACCGACGAGTTACATTATTTATTTATTTATAGAGTTTCCCAGCTCCATGAGACCTTTAATTTATTTATTTACCATTTCGGATTGTCTTCCCGACACACCTCCTCGATTTATTTATTTATTTACCGTAAACGAATCCACGACCCACACACCTCCTCCAATTATTTATTGATCGTAAACGATTCCACGACCCACACACCTCCTCCAATTATTTAATTATTTTCCGTAAACGATTCCACGACCCACACACCACCTCCAATTATTTATTTATCTTAAACGATTCGACGACCCACACACCTCCTCCAATTATTTATTTATTTACCGTAAACGATTCCATGACCCACACACCGCTTCCAATTATTTACGAAGTATTTATATAATTTCCATCACAACATTCCACATTGATATATTTA